>NC_037595.1:12763363-13063363 GCF_003073045.1 Pomacea canaliculata
CTCCAGGGGGGGGAAAATCCGTCCCCTGGGGAACTCCACCTAACTACACTCTGTTATCTCCGCCAAACAGAGCTTGGTTTTTTTCTCTTATACTACAGCTACAGGGGGCGCTTTTTTTTTCTACTAACAAAAACCCAATTGTAACAGGTAGATGTCTCAGCTCTTTCATGGAACTTTAACCTGAAACTATGGCAAGCTAAAGGTCCTTTTTCAATATTCCAGAAGCCGAGTGGTTGTATTTATTTTTGTTGATTTCTCAAGTGACAAAAGAAAAGGTGACATGTACCATCGAAAGTATCTCTTAGCATGGTTATGCAATTTACCAGTTAAAAAGTTAACATGTAATAAAATTCTCACATTACCCTTTTCCTTCTTAAGAACTGGATCATCCTCGTCATCATCATCGTCGTCGCCGTTATTAATCATGACTAATATGATACAATTTCTTGCAGGCTATGATAGTCACGAATACTTAGTAAAAGAACTACGTCCAGCATGGAACTACAGCTTTTCCCTGTCAGCACAAACATCAAAAGGATCCTCACAAAACACAACCACAACAGCACAAACACAGGACTCAGGTAACTTACTGCTGTACACTTCACTTGTCAATCGACTTTGTATGTCTTTGCTGCTGATGTCATTCTTTGAGCGGATAAGCTCTGTCCATGAAATATTGAAGACAGAAGTCGTGTTACAGTATTTCTGTAGTAAAATCATCTATAATGTTTCATACATGTTGCTGTTTTGTCAGTTCCTGGAGTTGTTCAGAATCTGACAGTAACACCTGGTCAGGAGGCCTACAACAACAACGATCTCTGCAAATAATTCAGCTGGCGATGTCCACGTGTCACAGAGCGGAATACTCCCATCATAGGATTCCTTTTAAACACAACCTCGTGGAATGTAAGAACACTGTATTTTTGTTTACAGACCTATATAGAAGCAATGTGAATATTTATATATAGAGACAAAACATTGTAAATACAAAGAGCATAAGGATCTGTCTAAATCGCTCGCAATAACCATCATATTGCAGTAAATTTTAGATAAAATTTTATGTACACTTTTATATATTAAAATTTTAATCCGGAATGGAACAGTTATGTGATTTGTTGTGCCAACTGAATAAACATTCAAAAGATTCCATAATGTTTCAGATAAACGAAGGAGACAAGAAAGAAGACAGCTCTGCCGCTCAGGTACGAATCTTTCACTTCTTCATCCGACACTAAAGATCAACATGACTATCTTACTCGATATAGACGATTATAGAAATTTTCAAGAGACAGTTTTGTTTATTAATAATTTTTATTCAAGTGAAACCTTTTTTTTTCAGAAAAACCAGTGCAGTGTGGGTATTTGTTTTGTAAACGTGGCGAACGTGAGCTGCGAAAATATCCAAAGTGTTGATATCGTCGTCAAGCCTGAACACCATTATCTTATCCAGGTAATTATTTTATCTTTGTAAAGTTTTATTAGTCTGTCTGGTCGATGTTCCATTGTTAAAGTCTTATTTAATGTAATAAAGGGAAAGAATGAAAGATGATATCAGAGAATTACTTCACGTATGACAATAAGTTCATCGTAATGTTTTAAGCAGGACTAGTGATTGAGAATTCTTTGTCCAAAGTTGTTTCTAAGATTCACATTAATGGCATGATGTCTAAACAGGTGCAAACTGTGGGTGAAAAGTACAACAGTACTGAGTGGGTAACCACAACCTTTGACACACCCGCTGGACGTAAGAATGTTTTTGTTTCATTACCTTTTGTTTGTTTTATTGCTTTCAGATAATGTTTGTATGGTCTGCTCCGCCTATCACACGTTTAAACACCATTTAAAACAGTCAAAATAATGTGAGATTTATATATTTTTTCTCTCTCTTAACAAATTCAGTAAACTCTATTACATACTCTAATTACATTCAAATATTTCAGATAACCTAGCGCATTTAAAATTTAAATGCAAATCACTGTGAACAAACAAACGATAATTCTGTTTAAAATATTGCTTCTTTGATGAATGAGATATTATGCTGGGAAAAAAAGAATTTGAAGACAAACCACTTGATAGTCACACCTACCAAACTTTATGAACTGACAGTAGATGGCTCTTAAAATTAAAAAAAAATGTGTCTTTGGCCTTATACTCAAGGTTGACAAATATTTAAGATTGAAAATCCTACCTCTTCATTTAGCTGACATTGTTTACCGCCACCTTTATTTTACACTTAAAGAAATAGTCTTGCGAGTGGTTAAGCTATTAATGTATTTGTTAAATAGTCTTTGTGGGTTTATTGCTCTTTAAAACACAGTCTGTTCCATCGGACTGGTAGTTACTAACTTCATTTTGATGTTCAGCTTCAGGACCAGTAGAACATTTGAGAGCTGAGTCTGTGAACGGGTTTTCTGTGAGTGTCGAGTGGAGCAAACCAAACGAAACAAACGGAAAGTTACTTGGCTACGTGGTGCACGTGCTTCAGTCCGGACTGGACTGTGTGCAGATGATCTTGTACATGTTGAAGTCTACAGATAATACTGGACAGGATTGTTTTGATAAGGTAAGTAATCATTACAAATCTGTATGATAATTATCTCTTTATCATCCTTCATCCAGCCATCAAGCCATCCAGCCGACTGTCACAGACACACGTAGCACTACATGCATGTAGCCTGTATTCTGGTATCATAGAAACACAGACACCTGCCTGCGATATTGTTCATTCTTTATGTATAATCTCCTTCCCCCTCTAAAGATAATAATATTCTAGCAGGATCTTAATATAAACATTTACACTGCATGATCCGATTCCGTACACATGACATGCTCAACGTTTCACTTCATCCCGAATCTTTCCAATCTTTCACCTGTCTAGATACATTTCCAGGCGTTCATACATCTGTAAGTCTTTCAGTGAATGTTTCTCAGTATCTGGGAGAACTTTATATATAAATTAGAAAGTCACAGTTCAAAAGAGGACACGAAGGACAAGTTCCATTTAAAACTGCGTTAGGAAGACAATTGCCACGTTTACAGCATGCAGCTTTAATATATCTACAGGGGAAAGTAAAGTGTGAGGAATATGGGAAAAACTGTTCCAAAGTGACATACTTCAACGGAGACATAGAGAAGTCACAAATTACCATCGCCCACCTGCTGCCAGACACCTTGTACACCTTCACCGTGTTTGCAGTCAATGGCGCTGCACAGAACAACGGAGCAGGTGAAGCAGCCAGCACCAATACAACCACAAACATTACTGGTATGTATGTCTTAACATTTGTAACATTAAGAAATGTGAAGCCATGGTCTTGACTCTTGTGGTTTGTCTAGCTGAACCACTCAACAAACGGTTGTTACTTATCTGATCAAAACCACTCCCAAAAAAGAGACAAAAAAAAAAAAACAGACAAGGAATTCTTTGCGTACATTCAACACGTCTAATCAATGTTGTCATAGTTGTACCTAAGACCTTTGTAGTTTCATCTTTAAATATTTTTAGAAAATGTAATAGAAACTTTTTTTGGTTATCACGAGTATTTTTGCAGTGTATACCTGAACCTGAACTGCATTTTTACTGTTTTCAGTTCCATCAAACCCAAAAGACTTCACAGCGACAACGATAACAAAGGACTCCATCAACCTCACCTGGACTCCGCCAGAACCTCGTCCTGGACCCACAACCTACACCTTGGTAGTCACAGACCTCGGTTCTCGATACTACCAAGACAGTAAGATGGACTGGACTAATGTCACACATATCCCAGGTACGAGCAGGTGGACTAGTCACTCGACTATAATCACAATCACGGTAATGACTATGTTGATGGGTGTAACGGGGAATACTCCACAGATGTGTTTAAAGCACGTTTAAAGGATTCGATGGTGGGTAAATGGTGAATATGGAAGGGGAGAGAGTTCCACTGTTTTGTAACAAACTTCCAATCTGGAGATAATATGTGGTTGTTATAGTGACAGATGTAGAGGGACTACAGTAATCAAAGAGTGGAGTAGTTTGGCTGGGATGTAAAGAAAGAGAAGTTTTAAACTCTCTATCAAACATTAGCTCAAATTAAAAATTCTTCACAAAAATGTAAGATTCCTTACAACCAATAATCCTCATAGCATCTTTTTTTCATAATGAGCAGTTTTCTGCAGTAGTAGAAAGTCATTAAAATAAAACATTGAAACTGTTTTCAGGTTATGAGAGTAAAAACTTCACAGTAACAGGCCTCCGTCCCGCGTGGAATTACAGTTTTTCTTTGTCGGCACAAACAGAGAAAGGCTCCTCAGAAAATATCACTATGACATTATTCACCAACGACTCAGGTAATTTGCTGCCCTCGTCTAAGTTACATTTTTACTCCTTATTTTTGTACGATAGTAGAAAGACCAAAACAATGTAGTCTCCTAGATGATGTAGACTAACATTTTTAATGACCACATCTAGCTGGTCATTATATTTAATGAAGGGATTTTAGCTTTACATTTGTAGCTGTAGAGTTGAAAAAAAAAACAGAACTAGTGTTAAACCAATCTTTTACTATTACTTTTGTCAATATGTGTTGGTGTAAGTTTTCTTATCGAGAGCTTCGATTTCGTCAAATTCTTGGTTTAATGGAAGAGAATTACATGATATTTGATTATGAAATAATGAATTCTGTGCATCTGACCATCTGAATGTTGTAGCATATATTTGCTTGTGTGACAGTTCCAGGTGTTGTTCAAAACCTAAATGTAACACCTGGTCAGGTGGCCTACAAACAACTGACCGCAAGCTGGCGATGTCCCGATGTCACAGATCGTCACACTCTCATCAGAGGATTCTTCATTAACACAACACTGGAGGTACACAAGAACCTGAAAATATGTTTATAATATTATCTTTTGATTACAAAATATGTATAGAATATTTTTATAGAAAATATGTTACCAGCATAAACATGTGCATGTAGGCAATAAATAAAAAAAAAGAGTATGTCCACATCCTTTGTTCGATCCTCACCATCTTAGGTAAACACGTTCGATTCTAATATATCTTGGGCTGAGGTTATGATAAAAGTCAGTTTCTCCAGTAAAAACATTTTTTTTTGTTTATTTTCGTCGTTTTAAGCAGAAGAAAATGCTACGCACATACACTTTAGAGAAAAATCAGATAAAGGTCGTAATTCTAGGCGGTATGAATGAAAGAAACAGAGAGAATGAGAAAAGGTAAAATGAATAGAAGAGAGAATGGAATAATGAACGAGCAAAGAATATTTATTGTGCTACATCATGCAGTCTGTAGGGAAATACACACAAAAAAGAATAAACAGTTCCTACTTTATTTCTTAGATAAATTGCCTACAAATTTCAAAGAACTGAATAATGTTTCAGGGATGTAGTGAGGTTGAAGTCACTGGGTGCAAAGATAAAGAATCCCAAATATCTCACACCACGGCCGACAGTCAGGTAAAAAAATACTTTAACACCTGTTTTAGCAGATGACAACATTAAACATGTTAAAAGCATATTATCACAACGTTAGAGCAGACACATGAAAATAGTTTTACGTTTTGTTTCAGACTAAAAGCTGCGATATAGGTCTTTGCTTCGTAAATTTAACGGACAACTGCGATGGTAACGAAACTGTGACGATAGTGGTGAAGCCTGAAAGCTGTCATCTCATTCAGGTAATAATATTATTGTATTTACATGTTAGGTTCATCTGTTGCTGTGTACTATTAATTTTGTTTAATTTTACAAAAGAAAAACATGTTTGTAGAATGGGTGTTACTTACTGCCATCATGTCCATACAGGTGCAGACTGTGGGCAAGAACTTCAACAGCACAGACTGGGGGAGCACAACATATGATTCACCTGCTGGACGTGAGTAAAATTTTATTTATTGCATTTTTTAGTTTTTTTTTTGTTTTGCTTTTAACTAAATTTCAATCATGTGATCTACTTACATCATTTGTTATTCATGTTGTAAGTGTCTCTATCAAATGCAGTCCTTGAAGTTCTCTCTGTGTACATTTATTAATGCAATGAACGATATAATAATTGTAATTATCAGAACAAATGTACATTGTTTCATAATAAAAATTTCAATACAACGCAATTTAACACTCGTGGACAGAGACAAATATTGCTTCCATTTATTTACTAAATCAGGAGAAGAAAATGTAAAAGTGGTCTACTTGGTTCTCACAACTAAAAGAACACTACAGACGACTCAAAAGATGGTGTATTTGGAACTTTTTTGATGAAGTGGAATGATGCTTATTACTGTAAAAACATTTCCAATCATCCAGTAGCCCGTTTCATTGAACTGCTTGTTATTGTCACGTGGTTTTGCCTCCACTTTCAGCGTCAGGAAAAGTAAAAAATTTGAATGTTAGCTACTTGAACGAGTCTGATGTGAGCGTGGAGTGGGGCTACCCAACGGAACCAAACGGATTGTTACTCGGGTACGGGCTGCTGGTGTATCAAGACCAAGTGTGTGAGCGAAGTATCTGGTCGCCACAATCTAGAAAAGGATATTTTAAGGAGGTAAGTAATGTACACAAATCTGTGTACTGTCCTGTGTTGATTGCTCAGTGCAGCCAATTTGGTGACTACCTTCTTATACACTGTTTCATTTGTTCTCAGAATAAGAAAGACAAACAATGAGAGCAATACAGACATTTGTAAAATCTGTTTCACAATTATGTTGTGGCTACAGAAATGCGCAGAGGGAGTGTACAAACCTAAAGAAACCTGTAACAAAACAGAGACAAGAACCTCAGAGCCACTAAAAGAAGACAGGACAGAAGTAGCGATCTCTGGCCTCAAACCGTATACTTCTTACAACATCACCGTGTTCGCCGTCAACTGCGCCAAAGACAACAACGGGGAAGGAGAACCGGATAACATCAACTTCCTCACCAATATGTCGGGTACAAGAGATTTTATTGTATTTCAATTAAATACTATTTCTTTAAAACACTGTGTTTACGCAGGCCAACACACATCCATCGACATGTTTACACACACACCAGCGCGCGTGACCCGCATGTAAAATCTAATTAATTCTTACAATACTCAAAACTAGTATTTAAGGCTGTGAATTAATTTCTACTTTCAGCTTCAGGTCCTGTGAGGAATCTGAGTGTCGTTGCCCTCAGCGATTCCGCCTTACAGGTCACGTGGTACAGACCAGCAGCAGTCAACGGAGAGTTACGTGGCTACGAGCTTCACGTGCTGACAAACGACACAAAGTGTGTGCAGGCAATCAAGTTCACGAATGATACCACAAGCTGCAAGAAAGTTGTGAGTACCAACCAGAAACATACACAAATTTGTAGTTGAAAACGAGATGTAAACAAAAATTGTGTGAGATCAACATAATTACTCCGCTTAATACAATATTGTTCACACGAATTACAGGAACCGGAAGCGGACGAAAAGCTGGATCACTGTGCTAACAGGACAGATATATGCAGAGACATAAACAGTTCAAGACAAGAAGCGAACATCACTGACCTGCTCCCGGACACCTTGTACACCATCACCGTGTTTGCCATCAACGACGCTGTACAGAACAGAGGAGAGGGTCAAAATGTCAGCACAGATGGAACCACAAACATCGCCGGTAATTGCACATTTTTTTTCTCGTTTGCTTTCTTTTATCTTATGTGTCTGGTTATTATTCTATATGGTTATGGTGGCCTAATTTTATTATTTCATTAATTATTTATAAATGAATTACTTACATATGTGAGTGCGTTAAGTACCCAACTTCCAGGTGTAATTTGTTTCAGCTCCATCGAAGATAACTGACTTTACTGCGGTGTTTATAAACAACTCTGTCACACTCACCTGGTCTCCGCCGGTACCTCGTCCTGGTCCCACTAATTACACTCTTGTCATCACAGACCTGGGATCTCGATACTACCAAGACAGGACAATGAATTCAACATCAAAGACTATTGACATCCAGGGTATCGTGAACTGTATAATTACTTCTCAGTTTAATTCAGTGTTAATAGTTTTGTTTGTTGGTTTCTCATCTGAAAATAGAATCTCAGAAAGGGAGTTTTGTTAATTAAAATACTTGTTATCTGGAGATGCTTACACAACCAGATTTTTTTTTTTCGATGGTAAATTTTAAATGTATTTCATCCCACATTCGTGGAATTTTTTACATTTTGGCTGCTCAAAAGTTTTACTGCAATTGTTACTTTTTCCTAAAGGACATGAAAGTTGTCAGTATTATAACCGTGTTTTCTTGCAGGCTATGACATTACATCCCATATAGAAAAGGACCTACGTTCAGCATGGAACTATTCGTTTTGCTTGAGTGCTCATACAGGGAGAGGATCATCACAAAATACTAGTTTCACCATTTCAACGAATGATTCAGGTGACTTCCTTTAATTACATTCCGCTTTCCTGACGGCTGTCTTTTCAACATCTACATCAGTTGTTTTCTTTTTCATCCTGGTCTGCCCCCATCTTCTGTCCTTTTTATGTTCAGCAGAAGACCATAAGGCAATAAGCCCAAGTTTGCATTTTCGTCACTCATCATCTCACAAAAACTTATTTTAAATTGGATTCCGATTAGGTTTCAGCTTGAACGATGTGTCAACTCTTCCACTTATGTTAGGGTGTCGCCCTCCACATCTCCAGTCAACTGGAGTCCACTAACATAAATACACACGTAAAGGCCGTACACACAAAGTTTGCCAAAGGAAATGCAAAGGACCATACGTTAATTATGTGTATCTATGTACAAACATTATTTATGGGGATATTTGTAAACGTGTATCTCACTATCAACAAGCGAATGTTCATCCACATTTTGGGAAACAGTATTTATACTGACGTTTACCCAGTCATTTGGAAAATAAATTTCATCGTACAGATTTTTAAGCACAAGACTAATTGATCTTCATTATAAACACAACTGACCACGTGCTTCGTTCTTTTCCATGGAAAATAATTATTGAAATTCATTTTTGTGAGTCTTTCTGCGGGTACGTGCGTGTGGGTGGCTGCTGGATGTTGTATTCCTGGCAGAACCGGGACCAGTACAAGACTTGACCCTAACACCCGGACAAGTGCCATACAAAGGGGTGACCGCCAGGTGGCGATGTCCGGCAGTGACCGATCGCAACACCCGCATCACTGGCTTTGCTGTCTTCGTGGTAAGTGAGATGTGTTCACAGCAACGTCCACACAATGCATTCTTAACAGCCCTTGCTTTGTACGATGGTGCTTTCCAGTTCAAATATTTTTCAATAATGATAACGGACTTGAGATCACAATCATATCAAGAACACAAATCCCGTTTTTATATTTTAATTCTTGCCATGTAAACATCTTAATTAGAAACCTTGCTGCACCCATTATCAAGGTAGTTGTGAATTCTTGTGATTTCAGAACTCTGTGGTGTACATTCGTACTGCAGACATCACAAATGAGGACTGTGAATCCACCCAAAGCATCGACTTAGTGCTGACACCTGAGAACAGGTTTCTTATTGAGGTGATTTCTCAATCTAAACTCTTGTTCAGAGGCTGAATGTTTGTCAACACGATGTTTATATGTTTAGTCCAGTCTCAGTGAAAGGATTGTATAGTGATCGCCATTCATTTTTATTAATTTAAAAAAAAATAATTTGTATTACATGTATAGTACTTAAGCTTGAGAGCTGAATAATATGTCTGACTAACGAATACCTGAACAGGTGTTTACGCTTGGTGAGCAGTTCAACGACACTCGGGGGGTCAGCGAGTCTTACAACACGTCAGCTGGACGTAAGTAGAATGACTCGTGCTACTTGCAAAAAACAAACAAACAAACAAACAAACAAACAAAAAACAAGAACAACAACAACAACATAAAATAAATATGAGGTAGAAGAAGTAAATACATATACTCTACTTATGTTTTTCTTTTTAGTAAAGCGCTTTGGGCCCGCCTTTAATGATGTGAAAAAGCGCTATACAAATAAACATATTATTATTATTATCATCATCAAGTATCATTTACAAAATGCGACCAATCTCAGGGAAAAAGTTCTTTTAGTTGTCTAACAACTTCCAGAACCGTTAAAACCATGTAATCCCAACCACCAGCACCACCACCATAACCAAGAAGTCATGTTCTTAGTTCTCTTCGATCTTTTCTTGTCTCGGCTTCTTTTTCCCGCACAAAATATTAACGAGTAATTATAATTATTTGCTGTTGGTGCCGGTTGAAGAGCACTCACTGTTTCATCTCCAGCTCCCCCCGTCATGGAGGTAGCATTCCATTCAGAGCAGAAACAACAGAGCCAAAAGTCATTTCAAATCAGCTTCTGCGCCAGTTGTCTCTTTAACGAGTCCAACGGAAAAATCAACTACTTCGCCATCATCGTCTGTGAAGTCGACAGCTGCGCTCAGCGTAGGTCACGTGTTGATTGATTGAGTGATTGATTATTGATTGATTGATAACGGAGGCCGCAATTAGCAGGATGAATTGCTTTGTTTTCCACTGATTGTTTCTTGTATGACCTGTGAGTTCATAGTTTTTCATGTGAAGAGCATTGAGCTCGCATCCTCACCTGGAAATGTGAAATTATTATTATTAATTATTTTTATTTGAATATTTGAGTATGACACTGTCTCTGGCAAATACGTTGTGTTACATGGTTTTATATTTTTAGCCTTATCATAGTTACACATTTCTCCATGAACAGAAAATGATCTGGACAGCGAGCTAAAGGTCAAAGGTCTACACTCCTGGCACAATGCCAGCGACAATAACTTCAAGGATATCTACAGACCGACGAATGACACGTGGCAAGATCACATGAGAAATTTGACAGGTAACAAACACTTTATATAATATATAATAGCATTCTGAAGCAAAACTGACAAAATCTAGATTGTGTGTCTTTAATTTTCTTTCACTAGCAATTAGGGAACACATTCTCCTGCTTTTCTGTGCCAAAAATCAACAAACAAAATAAGAATTGTTTTCCTGCTGAGTTGGAAGCTTTCATTACACATCTCTTTACTTGCACAAAGAGTGCTGGCGGTGTATTTGTTTACAAATATTTTCCCACTGTTGGGTTTTATGACATTAATGTCAGGTTAAGGTTAGGGTTAGTGTCACACTCCTAAAATAACATTTGTCACCTAAACAACAATAGACATGGTGTTTTACTCCCCTGTCTCTCTGAATGGGTCACAACTTTGATATTGTTTTGTGACATGAGCTTGTCACCCGTTACAGGGAGGTCGAGGCACAAACGGTCAACCGACCTTTATGAGTATGTTGTGGGAGAGGACAATGACTGCACCTCCAAGCCTTCGAGTACTTACTGCAATGGACCGCTGCCTCCTGGGAGGTCCTTCAGGTAACAAATAAACTTTTGTCATTAACTAAATTTCTCTCTCTCTCTCACACACACACACACACATGCACACATACAGAAAGGACTCACTCATGAACACACCCATCGTCTCCCACCCCAGTACTTTGTGCGGGTGTCAATCATAGTAATTAAGACAAATCTTCACAACATTATAATGAGATCAGTAGGTCAAATAACAATTTTGTTTCAGAGTTTCAGTCGCATCCTGTACAGCAGGAGGTTGCTCCAGGTCAAACCTTAGTGAGGAAGTGCGTACATTAGGTAGGTACCCGTTTAATATTTGTCAAATATCTCTATTATACAGTCTCATCTTAATCTCCATTTTACTAGAATATTTTCATCAACCTTATCGTTCACACGAGTAGCTTTCAAACAAACTTCCTAAAGATGTTTGTGCTCAAATCTCCATAATTAATATTCTTCCAGACGCAGACGAAGGCTTTCCTATTGCAGCAATAGCCGGCCTTGCCGCGGGGATCGTTGTCGCGGTTTTTGTCGTTGTCATCGTCGTGATTTGTAAACGTCGACTGCAAACAAAGAGCAAGGGAAAGTGAGTCATGAAGTACTTTGAATAATTAATAGAATCGTAAAAACTCACACCATTTGCCCAAAGAGATGGGGACTACATCAGCTATATTGTTTTTAAATGCTGCTGAAGCAGGAGGAATAAAAACTTTCAATTTTCAATGCGAAGCCAACGGCTTTTATTGTTAGGATCTCTTGAAACGAAAAACCACAAGAGGAAGGGAGAGAGAGGGACAGACTGACAAATCGACAGACTGTCAGAGAGAAGAGAAAGGCGAAAGCTTGTACAGACTGTACGGATTACAGTAATCACTGAGTGAGAGAGAAAGTGTGTGTGAGGTGATTAAAGACGTTGGAAGGAGTGAGAGAATGAGTGTTGGTGTAACTCTGACCTTATGTTTTCAGAGGTAAAGGCCGAAAGAGAGATCTATCAACACGAGAAAGGTATGTTCAGCATTTATGTGGTGCATCATGGGTGACTTACACACCTTGCTGCTAAGAAACGCAATGAGTGTATGAGTGTGTGGATGAGTGTGGACTTGATGATGATGATGGTGAAGGAACGTTTGACTGAGCAGGTGAGCGAAATATGGCGACTGCAGTTAATCACTCTTTCACGTTGCAGGGTTGATGATACCGAACTGAAAAACCTGTCAGAGAAAAGGTAGACACTTTATACATCATCCATCATCCATCCACCAACCATCCATCACCATCATCCATCATCAATCATCATTAAACACCAATAATACACTGTAGATTGGCTGAACCTTTGATAATAAACTCATTAGCGGAAAAATTGTTGGAAATAATTGCGCTCCTGTAACTTGCAAAGAAAATTTTACTCTTCACTCTCATGCTAATGGCGATAAGCATATTAGTGTTTACAAACAAATTCAAGGTTTGTTTATATATGTATAGAGCGATAATTATAATGATGCTGCAGGCCAATTTTGATGAAGGATTTCCTCGACAAAATGACAGACCTGAGGTCCTCGCCGATGTCAGACGGCTCGACGCCATTTTCTCTCGTTATGGAGTATGAGGTGTGTGATGTTGACACTTACGTGATGTACGTGATTTGGACGTAGTGTTATACCTACAGTCACGTTACCTCATCTGCCCATGTTTGTCACACATGATCGGTTGTTTTTTGTTTTTTTTTTGAAACAAAATTGATTTGCTTCTTTAGAACATATTTAAATTTTATAAACATGTGCAGCTAGCTCCTGATTTTTTTTTTTTCGAAGATTTCAGCCCAACTGTGTTTATCCGCGTGTAGTTAATAATGTTTGACATTACAGACTTGGCAGCTTGCTAGAGATGTCTGTTAATATTCGAGATCGTATATTCGACCTTCGTTCTCTTTCTTGACAAACTTTCGGAAGAAAAGTTACATGTTGTTATCATAGTTGATCATTACTGCACTGGTCCATTGAATTTTCCAGGAAATCAAGGAGTTGTCTCCCAAACATCCACAGGCATCAGCAAAGATGGACAGCAACAAGGGCAAGAACAGATACACCAACATCCTGCCTTGTAAGAAACTGCGCTTGTTTTCTTGTTGCTTCTTTCTTCTAATCCAAGATGATTGAGGTTGAGCGAATCTTGTAAAACAAAAATCTTCGTTTTTAAAATGACTGAAGTATCATATGGAGAGTTACTGTGTGTGTGTGATCAAGTAGCCTCGTCTGAGGAATAGAGAAGAAGGAGGCGAATGAAAACACTATCAGATTTTTTCTTTTTCGTGTTCGTAACTTGCATTTCTCACGAGATCTCGTTCCTGACGTTGTGTGAGCAGTCGACCACTCACGGGTGCAGCTGAAGCGGGTGGCCGGCGATGAGTGCTCGGATTACATCAACGCTAACTTCATTCCAGTGAGTCACCGCGGAACACCGTTCTTAAAAATGTTTTTGAGTATTTAACATCTTCTGGAACCAGCCATCATCTTTTGCTCCAGTCTGTTGATTGACTGTGTGTCTGTCTGCTTGTTTATCTGCCTGCATATATTTCTTTCCGATTTCAAAGTCTTTTATAATAATTCTGCCCAATAACCTTTTTTTTTCCATGTGCGTATTGAATCTTTTAAAAGGCTATTTATCGAATATATGAAAAAGTAAATAAAGAAATTACTGATTTAAGATTAATTAATTTATTTATTTAATTTCAGGGATATCACTCAAGGCACGAGTACATCGCCACTCAGGGACCACTGCAACACACCGTCGACGATTTCTGGCGTATGGTGTGGGAGCAAGGTGTCCCTGTCATCGTCATGTTATCTGATTTCATCGATAAGGGAGTGGTTAGTGCTACCTTTAGTTCATGACTTGCTCTCACTTCTTTGATAAAATATTCGTATGAGATTATACAATATCATGAAATATGCAATTATCATCTGAATTCTGCTTGACTGTAACAAAGGAGTGAAATTAGTGTGCGTGTAATATGGTTGGAATGATGGTGGTGACGACGACGATGATGATGATGATCAGTTGTTTTAACTGCTTTTGTCATTAAACGGCCACACTTCTTGCCGGTCTGAACCTACCTGTCTACTCTGTCAACTGCTAGAAAAAGGTGTTCCCGTACTTTCCTGAAGATGACAAAGAAGACGAGCCGCAGGTATTCGGCTCCATCACAGTCACCCTCAAGCAGGTGCAGAAGTTGAGCGGCTTTAGCCTCCGGACATTTACACTACAACGGGTAAAGAGAACTCCTTCTCTTTCTGTTATCTGCCTGTAAACAAAATAAATACATCTCCAATAAATGTATTTCATTTATATTAGTAATTTTTCTCATGGAGATAACTGAAAAGTAGATGTAGAGAGGATGTGTGTTTGTATGTGTTCATGTGAGTGTGTGAAAGAGAGAGTGTAAAATTCTTTCAGCCCTCCTTTGATGGTGGAGAAGTTACTATAAAATAGTTTTTGTTGTTTTTTATTTATGTCTTCTGCCAATTATCTACATGTAGATGAGCTCAGCAGTATATATTCTCTTCTAGCTAATCAGTATAAATGAGATTAACACTCTACCTTGGAAATTTTTGAGTTACAGCTTATTTGAATTTCTATATCGATGCACAGCTGTGAACAACATCTTTTTTGAAAATGAATGCAGTGATACGTATGTTATCGAAAACAGGGCAAAAGCAAGCGCCAAGTTCAACATTTTTTCATTGAGAACTGGATTGACCACGGCGCCAACCTCGATTTGCAGTTTTTGCTACAATTTGTGAAGACGGTCCGCACGGAGATACCGCCTGGCTCCGAGTCTCCGATGGTAGTTCACTGCAGGTATGTCCCACTAGACTAGATGAGGTTGATGTGGACGAGGCTGGAAAGAAAGTTAGGAGGCAAGAACAAACATATGGTCGACACCAAATGATCCTCAGAAAGACTTTTGTGTTCACAGCGCTGGTGTTGGAAGAACGGGTACCTATATAGGCCTGGACTACTTGACACAGTTCATTGACCACACGCCGCTCTCTGACCCCATCGACATATTCTCCTACGTCTTGTCCATGAGGGACTGCAGGACCACCATGGTGCAGACGGCGGTACGTGTCAGCAGACGACATACTTGATGTCTTCCTCTCTTAAAAACGTTGAGCCTCTTTCCTCAACTTCTGTGCTAAACGCTGCCCAAAACAAAACACAACAAAACAAAACAAAACAAAACAAAACAAAACAAAACAAAACAAAACAAAACAAAACAAAACAAAACAAAACAAATCATCTTAACTTTTTTTCAGTGAATAAAGAAAAATTTAGATATGAGAGTGACTACAGACATGTAATTCTTTATATATTTCTCCAAAATTATATTTACTTCAGTCCAAGTGATTGTGATATGGATGTAGAATTTCTGTCAGTCACTTACAAATCATAAGCATTCTTAACTTAGCTAATGAACTACCAAGCCCAAAACTTTGATTTCTTTGCCCCCGTTTTCATCCAGAAAATAATTTTTACTACAGGATATTATTTACTCAAATTTACTATCATCACATTATGCCATTTCACGTGCAACTCATAATGCTACAAAAACATAACTTAACCATTATAAATCATACAGACCTTTATCTCAATTACAGGAGCAGTACGTTGTTCTGTATCTCGCTGCGGAGAAGCTGTTGATGGTGAAGACAGGCAAGGACAACTACCAGGAGCCTGTGTACGCCAACCTCGCTTATGGTAAGTATGTTTCAAGTGAAAGGTACAAGTAATATTCGTCCCACAACCTTTACTGTCGTTAGTGTGTGAGGTGTTAGAGACCTCACTTTTCTCTTGGCCAGCATTACGAGAGGGTGGTGACCATCTCTCCCTCGCTGCCTTACCTCCTCCACCCACCTAAGGACTCAGGTATCAATACCCACCACCTGGCTACACAGGCATCGAACCGCAGCGCCTCTCAGTTTGTACGACAACGTTCTAACCTCTGGATTATCCACTCCCTTTAACTTTCCTATTTATATTTCTTATACCTTCTTATATTTTGATGTATATGATGAGTATAAACTTCTTGCATTGTATTACATTGCGTCTTTTAATTTGCAGAGGAAGACGACAACGTGGATGAGAAGCCGGAATATGCAAATGTGTCGTCCCCTGTAGCAGACGACAAGCCAGTTGCAGAGCAGACGGCTACTGAGAAGCCTCTCATCAGACATCTCAGCACCGACAGCTCCTGCTCTACCGCCGAGCTGATCACCGAGAATCAGGAGAAAAAAAACATCCGACCGATCAGACAAGCGCCTAAAGCGCCACCTGTCCACGAGAAGGCACGACGAGTTGCCCAGCAACAGTCAACGACAACAGCGACAACAACCAACAGATTTTCTACCGACCTGACGTCATCCACAGACGTTACACACGCCTCCGAACCGACTGAGGACACCGACGTCAGCAGAACTTTTGAACAAGAAGACTCCACACCAACGAAGTCTCAGAATCCAATGGAATCACCAGAGAAAGCCAGTTTGTGTTTAGGAAGCGAAATTTCGGCACCGGTTTCGACCGAAAATGCACTTAGAAAAAACGGGTCGAAATCGTCTTCACAGAAATCCCCACGACCTGTTGCTCCCGACCGAAAAAAAGAGAAGTGATGACGAACGAGACTTTCGACGATGTTGATTCGTCCAAACGAGTTTACATCTTACTAATTTAGCCCGAACAGACAAATAACTAAGTGATAAGTGTTCTTCCAAGAGATGTTGGCCAAATTGACTGTTACGAATTCTGGGGAGGTCTAGCAAAAATGAGAGAGAGAGAGAGACCAGGACGTTTATCCGGTGGACGAGTTCAAAAGGAAGAAGGGACACATCATCTCATCTCACCACACTTTCATGGTCAGACAGTAGAGTGCATACCATGTATGGTATTTATTTCATATGTTCTATAACGTTGTTACTTATTGTTCTCCTTGATGATAAACATTATCATTAATTGATCTGCTCAACACATTGTCTCAATTATTTCAAAGGTCTGCTTGTATTATCGCACTGTTCATCCTAATCATATTCACTGTGCACATACACTTGGAATCCCTTGACAGATGCCACACATTCTTGTAAAGTCCGATGAATGTAGCAGAAGGCCTGCATTGTGTGACTGTTCTCATTACATGTTCAAGTTAAATTAACAAAAGGACATGTTGTAAATTTGTATTTTTTCTCATCACATGCGAACTCTCATCAGATTTCTACTTTAATATCCTTTCCTATTTGTTTTTAAATCGTTCAGCATTTAGTATTCATAGATTTACCGTGCAAAAACACATTGTCACTGTAAATTGTTTTGTGAATTGCTCATAAACTTCCTACAAGAACTTCTATGTACGGAAAGGCGATGGAAGCACTTATGGGACCCGACCACGGTTACAGACATCGCATCTCCAGCACTAAGATGACGTCATCATGATGGTACGGAATACAGGACTATAGTATACCAGTGAGAATGTAACTGCTTTTGAATTAAGTTTATTTTTTCATAGTTATATCCATGTTATAAGTATTAATACAGAGTTGTTATTTTTCATACTTGTTTTGGTTTTCATGAATACGTAAGACGCTGACTGAATGTGAGGCTGCGATGACAATGAGATGGAAATTCTCTTGTACTTCTGATATTGAGAATGTGCATTGTGGCGAATGTAGATACGTGAGTGTCATGAGTTTTACCAGACCACAAATTTTCGCGAAAATTAACACTAATAAGTTTAGAACATTCTGTGTTTATGGCGCGATGCATGATGCACGATACAGAGAGGTCAAAACTGTACTCGCCAGTGACCCAAGCAAGCGAAATAATTAATAAATAAATTAATTAATGCATGGGATGTCTGATGACGGAAAATTAGTACATGTTAGAACATCGAGAAAAAGTTGACGGTGTTACCTCTTATGTTCAGTCTTAAGTACATCTTGTCTCTGTATTAATGCGAGGGCACACGCGCTACATACGTTTATGAAAGTTAAACAAATATTTAGGTTTAATGAGCAATAGAGCACGTGACAAAGTGAGTTTTAATACTTGTACATTGTGTTATAATAGGTTTTTAAAATGCTTACGTTATGAAGAGTATAAAGATAAAACAATGTCCATACATTTTGAAGTAAAGAAACACGCGAAAAAAAGTCTTACAAGTGTGTATATATATATATAAAAGTATAAGCATATACACCATACTTAAGACATGATATTTGGCAAGAGCAGAGGTGAGGACAGCTATTTCTCTTGCTGGAACTATAATTTATACATAGTTTTATACAGAAAATGTCATTCACTTCTTAAGTTTAGAAACACGTTAGATAACAAAACAAATTAATTCTCGTTGCTCCGACCTGAGAAAATTTACGACAGTGTATATAAATACGTTGATTTCAATTTCGCTGAATTAGGTAGATCAAAGTTGGCATTTACAGCCATTTAATCACCGATTCAATACTTGGCCATACATCACTGAACAAACAGTTTGATGAAGCCGCTTGCAGACGTTCACCTGCGAAGAGAAATACAACCAAACTGAAAGGAACATAGATGAGGTCGGGAAGACGGAATCTTTTTAATCTGTGATCAGTCTTAATGACATCGATTTTAGTGTATTTTGGGCATTTTTTAAATTGTCATTTAAAAATAAATCTTGAGAAGTTGTTTATTTCTAGGTTTAAACAACAGGAAAAAATACAAATCATGGTAAAGGTATGTAGAAGGTGTGTGGATGTGTGCGAGAAACAGAGAGCGAGACGGAGCGAATGCAAGCGTGTGTCTCTCTTCTCTCTCTCTCTGACAGAAGAAAAGTTTGACATCTCCTTGGTCAATGATTTAAATATGCTTTTTGTTTGTTTGTTTGTTTGTTTGTTTGTTTGTTTGTTTGTTTGTTTGTTTGTTGTATGCACCAGCTGATGCTTGTGTGTGTGTTCAGTGTGTGTTATACACGTACACGACTTCATCTGCGTCATTAAAAACTACAAATGACGTAATATTATTGACGTCATTTTCCCCTGATGTTGTTGTCCGGTCCAAACCGCCTAATTTCACTGCTGCTTAGGAAAAATCTTGCTCGTATTTTAACGACAGACATCTACTATTTTCATCGAAAGGAAGCCATCTGTAAGCGATAAAACCACATCCAGGTGAGCTATTTCATTCCACCTGTTTGTTTTATGCATGAGTATTCCGTGAAACAATTATCTTGTCGACAAACAACTTGTTTCTCGACGTTCAGATCGCATCCATAGATCTGTGGTAGGAACCATGGGAGGAAGAACCTAAAAGCTTCAAAATATATTGCCAAGTAACACAAAACATCAGCAAACAGATATTCCACTGGGAAATAAAAAGTACGGCTTCATAAGCTAAAGTTAATATCTGCTCTGCTCATAAATTATTCTCTGTCTGGTGTATATTATGACAGCTCCAGCTAGCTGCTACATGTATTTAATATTATATGTTTATTTTGAGATAGCTACAAGTGTTATGGGTGTGGTACGTCTTTGTATGCAGGTGCACAACTCCTACACCTATACGGAGGTTCTGAGGGTGCGGGGGAGAAAAAGAATTCACATTGTGACATCTGAAACTAAGGTATGCATCCTGTTTATATGGAAATCTGTATTATGAAAAGGTTGGTATGTGGGGTGTATGTGAATAGATGCATGCTGTGTCACATGCTGCGAGTCTGTAGGCGTGTGTTGGTGCATGACAACGACAGCTTCAACAACAACCATTTTAAGGTGTAAACAAATAAGACGTTTTAAAACTGATGCTTGCTGCACTGTCACTTACTAACCAGGATTAAAAAGCAGAACTTGAGCATCATCAACGCCATTAAATCAACAGAGTAACAGACACACCACTTTCATAATAATGAAGAACGTATGATTGTAAAACGCATATATAATCAGGCTCACGAAGGAGCATACTCCCGGGTAGATGACGTGAACAGAACATAAAGGATGGCAAGAGAAAACAGACAATTAATAAACGACAAATATATACAACAAAAAGAAACATCACTGAACAAACAGTAAGGACGGAGAGTCATAAACAATGAAGACAAGCAAGCGGACTAGATAAATAATTACAATCACAACAACTGACAGCTATGTTGATTAGTATAATGATCAGTAATGTTCGTGTAACAGCTGTGCTTTTATTCCACGTTTAAAGAATTCAATGGTGGGTATACATAGACGGCGGACATAAAAAGGAAGAGACTGCCACTGTTATTCATCACAGTAACTAATAACCCGGCGACCAAATGTGTTGCAACTTGGTGCCAGCAACCTGTTACATCCACACGCAATCATCCTCTCACTAGAGTAAATAAAATAACCTTCCACGAAACAAAAAAGCGGCGGAGAGAATTCATTACTGAAAGCTCAGATGTGATTATTTAACCTGAGATATTGTCATTGGCTTGAGTACAAACAACAAGCCAGCCAGTGCGTCCAGCGCGCGGCGAGAACTGAACCTGACGGCATTGATTTTCAGGTCGAGTGAACCGTGCGGCCCGCAGCTACCCAATGGAGAAGAAGCCAGCACGCGGACAGAGAGTTGCGTTCGCTGGGGGCACGCGCGACGCCCCAGACGCCAGTGAACACACCGGGTTCATGCAGAACACACTGGCAGACATGGAATGCCACGACTGCGCCAGCTTCGGTAAGTGCCTGTGTACCTACATGGATATGTGTCAGCGAAAAACGACACCCTTAGCTAACATTGTGTGGGGCAACAAATAATACTTCTGCTCTCTCTGTCTCTCATGTAAAATATTTCAAAGGATGCTGTTCACATCGTGTTTCAGCTTCATCTTTGCACGTGGGCTGTTACATCAAGCTGTTTAAATCTCGTGCGAGTCATGCGTATTTATATCACTTTAGTTACACGGCGATTGAGAGACAAAAAGGGTATGAGCATAAGTGGTGTTAAAAACGTAGCAGTCAGAACGTGATCTGTTGATAATGTCAAGACTGGAGTTACCGCGCGGATATGCCGAGAAAAGACAGCTACACACACAGCCGCCATGGTGGCGGGAAGAGCGTGGCTGTGTATCGATTGTGTAGCGTGTGGGCTGACCTCACTGACCGAGCGTCTCGGTTAAAGGAAGACACGCCAGAAGTGAAAGATCGTCTGATCTATCCTCCTTCTCTCATTCCCATGGCATGTTTTTATTTCTGCTACTTAGACCCACAGCTAGATGTACATAAAAGCATAACTTTTTGCTTCGTCTGTTCCCTGGTAAAGATTTGTTATTTGTCGAATGTGCTTGCTAGGATTTTAGATTTGAATGGAGGAATATCAAAAAATCTAGAAATTTCTACTCGTCAGAGCACGAGCTAACGTTAGTGTTTTTAAGCAGTACAGACTTCAAACTGATAAAGACCGAATTTTGCTCAATAGTTTTGATTTAACTACCCACTTTTATAGCACAAAAATCACGTAGCTGAATTATAGTTTTATAATGCTGGGGAAGATGAAATATTTTGTTTACTATACGATGTCGACTTTACAGTTAGATGATTTAAGAAAAAGGTTATTTTCCCTGCCAACTGCTTTTTTGTCCTCTGTCAAGGATGGGAAAGTTGCCAGTATTTCTGTGTCATTTTGCAAGTAGCAGTTTCTTAACTTGCGAGAATGTCATAATAGGACTGACAGTACAAATTGTTTAGATCATTTCAAAGTAGGTCTGATTTTTTAATCAACAATAAAATAAAAAATGACAAGTACATTGATTTTTTTGGGGTCTGAATTTTAAGGATGCCAACGTTTTTGTCATAGCTTAAATAGTTGGTAAGCTGTTAACTTTTAATATTTTAAGTTTCAAGTAGTTTTTTGCTCAGAACTAAAAATAAAAATGCTGATTTTGAAAGGTTTAGTACACCAACACTATCTACCACAATGAAAAAATAATAGCAATATAACCTAAAATTTGGGATTTTAAGCAAATGTCACTGCTCTGAACTTATCTACTTTTTTTAATCAATGCATGCATTCAAGTATGAAGTGAAGAAAAATAATGTAACTCTAGTTTTAATTAAATTACAGAAATAGTTTTGGTATTAATGGGTTCAGCTTATAGAACTTTTTCAGCAAATGTATTTCATTTGTTCTATACCCCTTCAGTTCTAACATCAATGTTGTGTAATCTTTCGATTTGTTTTTCATAAAATGACAGATGTTAATTAATATCAAAAGTACAATCTTAGGGAGAAAACACACACAATCACATATCATAACTTACAAATTCTTTCATAGCTGTCAGCAATGGCTATAACATCTGAAACCTACCATATTCTGCTATAATTGATGACTGGCAGAATGTCAGCTTCCCACCAGAACATGAAGCATGACTCTAATTCTGCAACAGATTTCTTTGCGTGGTCTCTAGAGAATATCATTTCTCCCTGATGTCTCTAGAAACTGGACAACTGCAGAATGTGGTGATAAAATGTTTGCAACCTACTCACTGTAGTGCATGTACTGCTGTTGTAGTAGATGGCCAGCTAGTGGCTCTGCCTGCTGAAGATAAATAGCATAGCTGATAGCAAATCCTAATGTCTCACCCTGAGTCTCAAGAACATCTTCATTGGGATATATTTATATGTGATTTACAGTCCCAGAAAATATCAAGGCTCATTTCTGTTCAAGACACATTTGTGATAACTAATCTGATCCAACAGAGCTGATATAACGGTAATGCATGAAATTCCTTCTTAATGCATCTTTTGAATTAGCCTTTGGACTGTTGCTGTTTGATAAGGCCTGCCATATGCTGCCTCTTATTGTACAAGCACATCTGGCAGCAATTGTCGTTTTCTGCATTTTTTGCTTGCATGGGTTTTGCTAGCAGGTTTTTTTTACATCTTCATTTACACAAGTTTCTCCTGTTGTCATTTCAAAACGCAATAGGAAAAATGTACAGTGTGTAGGAAAGTAAGGGATTTTGTGTTTTCAAAGGTAACTACATCACAGTTACAGCAGCTCGCTCAGTTCAGGTTCCTATTCCAAGATGGCCTGGCTATAGTGAGTAAAATTGTCCCACTGGCATACACATTCAACGGCTGTATGTTACTGTCAACACTTTGTGAACGTTACCTGACAGCTAGGGACGCCCGGTAGTGTAGTGGTGAAAACACTCACTTGTCACCACTGCAGTGAGCGGCTCAGGGTTCAGATCTCGTCTCGGGACACTCTCTGTATGTGACACCTGTTCGCAGGGCTGGGCGTCGGGAGTATTCTCCGGGTACTTCGGCTTCGTTCTCCCACCCTCTCTCCCATAGTGCGAAATCGCCGCAAGGTGGAAGCACTTCCCTACTGAATAAACCAACCAACGTTACCTGGCACTCGTGTTTTATGCTCGTAGATAAGCATATTTCCTTGCTTAAAAGAGGCCCATTGATTAAAGTTGCTTTAATCTCTCTCGCCCCTAAATAACGTTAATTTATTTATTTTATGTTTTTATTTTATTTTTTGTCTAGCGTGCTCGCACGCATGTGCAGAGAGAAAGAGAGAAATAAGTGTAGGACAATCTTCTCTAAATTTTCACTCATGTTTTGACCTCGCCTGCAATAGCAGTGTGTCTGTCTACGCGCTGTGTACGAGTGCCATATCTCAAGTTTGTGAATTATATTTTCAGTGGGGTTTTTTTCCCTTGCAAACAAAGACCATTTTCAAGTTTATAACTATACCCGTCACTTGTCAAGTGCACTTGTGGCACATAACAGCAGGATCTTGAGTGGGTAGTATTACCTAACCTTACCGAACGTTTCAAAAGATTGTGATCTGATCTGGCCTATTGCCAGTACAGGTTGTATATTGTTGGTCTTGCATATGATCAAGTGTGTTGGACCGACGTGTGGGGAAGGAATGATCACTTTCACCATTGCTAAGGTTCTGGGGAAGCTCACAGTGAAGGAGTAAACACCCGAGTCCGTGGACAGAGGTGCATACACTAGCCGGTCCGATACCCTTGTAGTGCACTTTATTTTTTCTCTCCTGGTCCAGCGGTTAATTGGGTATCTGCCCGCTTAATATGCGGTCGGAGAAGTAAAAGAGCAAAATCTGGCCCCAAAATAAGTACAGTTTATTGTTTCACTCCCAAAGGCCACATTTCTGTTAAGATTAAGGTAATTACGTCAAACCACAAAAGAAATTATTTTTACCATGCGATGCTGCTTGATTGAAAACTTTTGGGCAAATGGCAAAATCCTGTCGTTTTTGTTTCACACTACTTGTACACTGTTCACTAATACTGAGGATGCGATATAAAAATAAATATTTTTTGCGAGTAAAAGTAATGTCCTATATAATATATTATAGTTACAGTATTTGCCAGCCGAGATCATGAAGAATGTTGTAGTCGAGACAACAGGAGGCGCCATTTTAGTTGTTGACGACTTGAGTAACAAATTATTAGATAACGAAGTCGCCATCCTGGTACTTCCTTCCATTATTTCTAATGACTTTAGGTAGCATGGATTTCAAATTTATAAGATCGTTCCTTGAAAATGTTCGTTTAGCATGCCCACCTCGTGTGGTCTGGAGAGCTGGATTGCCGAAATAAATTGCCACTTAAAAGAAAAACAAACTAATGATCTTTATTTAACTCTCCACAGTGCTGTGCCCTTGGCTACGAACGGAGCCAGAACGAATCGGTAATAAGCCAGGAAGGTCAGGCTCGGATCCGGTAGAGCACGATGCCGTCGCCATTCACATGACAGAAGTGTCCCCTGGGCCCGTTACGAAAGATGCCGACACCAATCAAAAGAAGCTCGGAAAAAAGGGCCCCGAGGTGGTGCTGTACAAGAGGCGCTGGTTGATGCTGGCGCTGTTCTCTTTGTTCTCGATGTCTAACGCCTACATGTGGATCCACCTCAACATCATCGCCAACGTCATCCTTCGCTTCTACAACGAGAGTCTGCCAGAGGACAGCCTGAAACAGGAGACGGCCGTCGACTGGTTGTCTTTGGTGTACATGTTGGTATATCTCGTCTTTATACCATTTGGTAAGCACTTATCTCTTTCTCCTTCCCTCTGTCTGTGTGTGTGAGAGAGAGAGAGACAGAGAAAGAGAGAGGTAGGGGAATTGGTGGTTTAGGCCGAGCCAGCAGCTAAGACAATATCACGGCAACGTAGCTAGCCCTGTAAATAGAGAAAGAGAGACGAGAACCGAACCCAGGACAGCCAACGCTCACAGTATTGGTGACAGGCGCATCGTTAAGGAGGAGGCTGTGTGAGATGTACTCTTAATCACGACTTTAAAAAAAAAATGACGCATTGATCAGGGCAACTAGTGTCAGTGTTTGAAGATGCACAAGGCCAAGTGGCAAGTGTTGTCTTGGCTGCAGAGACAAAGCTCGTTAACTCATGAAATCACTTGAGAAAATTGTAAGGAGCGAGGTTATGGCTGCTGTTGATCCACATCTTCACCCGATGCAGGTTGCATAGAGAGATGGAAGAGGCGTCGATGATGCTAAGCTGTTCATACTAAATACTCTGTACAAACACATGGAGAATGCTGTTATTATCTCTTTATATCCTGTATATGATTGCTAGTACAGGCGCTATCTTGAATAGCCCCTGGGGATTAATACATTTGTATTTTATTGTATTATTTGATCCGGCCCGCCAAGCCAACCGCAGACCATCAAATCTATAACTTTTCCTATAGCAAACATAAAAGCATATTAAGTGAATAATAATAATGAGGTAAATTTTGAGGGACAAACACATAATTATGAGTAAATGACGGGACAGACACGCATGCTTCTCGTCGACTCTTGATAACCGTTGCGTTCTTCGACTAGGTCGGCTTATACAATAAAAGCACGATCGTTGAAATTGCTGTGTACCTTAGAGTTTGATTACAGGTGTCCAACATTATCCTTTTATAGATTTCCAAAGGATAAGCAAATGAAAAAAGCTCTGGCTGGTAAAATTTCTCATGTGTGTAAACACTTTGTAAATGCCATGAGCTCATTCATCAGGAGAAGATTTGTGTGTACTCAATAGTCACGATTTTTTTATTACTTTTATTAGACCTCTACTGCGGAAACACAAACAGGAAATTGTGCGTTAGGAGACAAAAATGTTTTGTTACTATATATAATCATCGTCTGCCCTGTGGACTTTCTAGCTGTATATATTTTAATAGGAGCAGAGTTATAAATGTCAAATTGGTACTTTAAGGAAAAGAGGGTTGGAAAAGATGAGAAAGCGAGGGAGAGAAGATGGGAACCGGCCCCACGTAAAGCTGGCCTCGAGTAAAGTGCGGCCTCTAGCACCTCACAGGTCATCAAGAGGTTGTTTTGGTTCAAAGCTTTTAGAGGATTCTCTTTCTCTCTCGCGCGCGCGCCCGCGTGTGGGTGCATCTTCCTTCCTAATGGAAGTGCATGACTGTGCATTTCTCCAATTTGGAGTGAAAGATAATTATTTTCAAATGCCTTGACCGGGGCAAAGCCAAGTTGATTTATACGGGACTGTTGGAAGGGTTTTCTCGTTCATCTCGTTCTACGTGCACCGTTAGTGTCTGCCAATGCACTCTTTCTCTCTCTCTCAGCTGTGGTGCGTGTGCATGTTTATTGGCTGCATGTCTTTATACTCCAGTAGTTTAGTTATTGCAAAGAAAAAGAGGGATAGAAAGAAATAAAGGAATGAAAGAAGGGAAACAGAAATGTCTTCTGTCGGTCCTTTTACCCAGTGGGAACCATGTCCTCACCTGAGTGAATTACACACTAGCCAACTGGTTGAATGTGTAGAGTGGCTGAGCCTTCATCCCTAACGCACTGTGTGCAAGGTGTTAAATGGGAATAACTGCCAAAGGTGTGTGAAAGTTCTGACTGTCAAAGCGCAAATAGCACTAGCCTGGCCGTCAAAATGTGTTTTATTTGGAAATAAGATTCTCACGATATTTTAGAGGGAATGACAGTCTCATTTGGGGCAGGCATGTACATCCTCAACTCTCACGGACTGCGTATCAACAACCTGCTGGGTTGCGCCATCAACGCCATAGGCGCCTGGCTCAAGTGCAGCGCCGTCCACCCGGCCAGCTTCCACCTGCTGATGTTGGCGCAAACACTGTGTGGGCTCGCGCAGGTTTTCATTGTCAGCATCCCTCCTCGACTGGCGGCCGTGTGGTTCGGACACAATGAAGTATCCACAGCTACCGGCATCGGCGTCTTTGGCAATCAGGTGAGGGGCAGGATGAAGTGCACAACTCCTTCTCTCGTTCTATAGATGTATAGACACTAGGTAGTGATGAAATTATTGTGTGTCTATATGCATATTTATTCGTGCATATGTTAATACACACCCAATCATTTATACAGGTATACTCGCGTGTAAAAGCGGTGTCGTAATTAAAAATGTGTTCATGTTCAACACTGCCAATCGCTGGCATCTGGTCTAACCATCGCCAGTATCGTCTGTTGCCGACAGGTGGGCGTGGCACTGGGCTTCCTGATTCCTCCCATCATCGTGCCCAACTCCGACTCTTTGGATGAGATCGCGGAGAACCTGAACGGCATGTTCTACGGAGGCGCCACCATCTGCACCATTATTCTGCTTCTCATGATGTGCTGTAAGCAATACATTAGCTGGGCACGTCACTTCCTCTTTCTCTCTCTCACACACTCACACACACGCACACGCACTCACCGCATATGGGTGACGAGCACGGGAGAGTATAGAGGTCGTTGCTGCGTGAACTTCTTACCATGTCTCCTCCATTCACTTTGATTGTATTGCTTGGCTTGAACTTATAAACCCCGGGAAAGGGAACGGGGTGGAGGCGTTTTCAAAAATAAACAATAATAAACGCGTGATTTATATAGCGCATACACGCGCTCGTAAGGTGCATGCTCTTAGCGCTTGAGACAAGAACGAATAAATAAAGAACAAATAAATGGACAACATACGAAAGAGGGAAGGATATATAACAGTACTGATGAATAATAAAAGATGATTCCGTTTTTTGTTTTGTCTCCAAGAATTTTGAAGACATTTATTTTAATTTCACACACTTGTTGGATAACGGAGCACTGTATTCTTTCAGTTATTAATCAGATAATCAGATAACACTTTATTATTATTTCAATTTCCACGCGATATCACATTTTTTTCCCTGTTGTCTTGGTTGGTTTCGTCAGTTTCTCCCGACGATGATTACATAGGCATGATTCTTTCAAAAACAAACAATAGTTTAGGATAAGTGAAAAAGCGCACGAAAGTACAGTGTGAAACCTGGAATCGCGACAGTGTAATTAACGGAAGCATGGAGAGTTTTTGTTTTTTGTTTTGTTTTGTTTTTAATTTTCTTCTTGACTGTACTGCTTACTTGCGCATGGGTGTGCAGTATTTCAGAGTAAGCCTCAGCATGCTCCCAGCAAAGCTCAGTTGCTGCGGAGGAAGACGCCGGTGAGCGCCAACTACTACAAATCCATTCTTCGACTCATGCAAAGTCCCAGCTTCGTGCTTCTCACCATCTCCTACGGTTTGATCACGGGTTGTTATTACGCCTTCTCCACCCTGCTGAACTTCATAGTCCTGACCTACTTCCCAGGTGAGGAGGTCATGGCAGGTTACATCGGCCTCGTCATTATAATCACCGGCATCTTCGGCGCCGTCCTTGCCGGATTTTGGCTGGACCACACCAAGTATTTCAAGTAGGACCTTGACCAGGTCTTGTATCTGGTCTAATATGTATGTCTATAGATTTGCTTTTATCGCAGTGTGCCTTTAAATCTTTTTGAATCATAGCATTCTCCGTGTCCTTATGGCGACACGATCTTACAGAAGTAACAGAAGTAAATGTCTTCAGCAGTAAACACTGAATATTATTTATTTATGTAAGTAGACGTAATATTACTCCAGTAGAGATCTTTAGGTAGTGGTGGTAGTGGCAGTGACTGTGGTATCCAGCTTGAAAATAAATTCTAAAAAGTATTGAAAAATATGAGGAAGGCTCCTAACTGATAAATGACAAATAAAAAGTAATAGGCTACTCCACTTACTTTTTGTTTACAAATATTTAGTGGGTATACTTGTTTGTCTTTAAGTATGCGCGCGTCCTTATCAGGTAATAAAATCTGAGGTGGTGAGAAGTTTTAAACAACATAGTTTTGTTTGCCGCTAAAATATAAACGGAATTATTTCAAGACTAATCAGGTGCATATACGTGGAGCGTTTAAAATCCACCGACTGCAATTTACTAGTCATTCGAAATACCGTTAGAAACATACAAAACAAACTCCGAAACTTTTGGAAATCAAATTCTTGAAGGATGGTAGCTTGTACAACATTTAGTTTCCAGTCGCTTTCTGTCGTTCATAGTGGTTTCGTGTGTTCATCATGGGGCCCATTTCAATTTTGTTTTAAATTGTAGGGCTACCTCCGTGTCCATCTACCTGTTGTGTGCCATGGGGATGCTGACGCTCACATTTATATTAACCTTGAAGGACATCGGCATTGTGTTTGTGACTTCAGGAGTTTTAGGGTAAGTTCACTCGATGCACACCACCTCGCAACTTAACACATAAATTAGTTCTGAAAGCTCTGAAGGAAAATAACTGATGTCTTTAATGCGAACGACATATTTTTTTAATTCACACAAGTGCAATGAAAAGTATGCAAAGGGAGTTTTCAGGCACGAAACTTCTAGCGAAGCAAATGACAGTCACTTCAGTTCACTAACTGATAATCTGTAGAGCTGAGATGTCCTAAAGGATTCTGATCTTTGCGATTTTCACGTCACAAACATTTTTTCCGGTTTTATTTGTGGTATGATATTACGTCATTACGAGCAGAGGAAGAAAAATAGAGATGAAACGTGAAGATAAGACTTTAAAAAAAAGATTGAAGAGAACTCTGTAGAGAACTTCTATTATCGTCAGGTTTTTTATGACTGGATATCTCCCTGTCGGCTACGAGTTCGCAGCAGAGATCACCTACCCAGAACCGGAGGGGATTTCCTCCGGACTGTTAACAACAAGCGCCATGGTCAGTACAATAAATGGAAAGTCAAGTTTATTCGCCTACTGTGACGGTGTATAGGCATAGTGGAAGTTATATCAATTATTTTATTGAATATTAATTATGCATTTAAGCAAATAGTACATACATATAAAAGGGTACTATTTACTGATTTATTTTATATTTATTTCAAGCTCTTCTGCTCAAGGACCAATGTTTGCACTACAATGCTATTTTTTCTTGGGTTTTTGTTTACTTTCTCTACTTTTTGGCTTTTTTTTTTTTTGGTTATTTTGTTATTTTGGTAGTCCTGATGTTTGTGGTCCCTATGTTTACTGTTTTGAGTGTGATGATGCTGTGGTGTTAACTGAGAGGTCCTAATGACACTGTGGTGTTGTGCAGGTGTTTGGGATCGTGATGACTATCGGTATGCGCACCATGATGAACCAGATCAGCGTCCAGGCAGCCAACATCTTTGTCACAGTCGTTCTATTCATCGGCACGATCATGACAGGTGGTTAATACACTTATTATTTTTTTTATATTGGATGTGTGTGAAAGGATATGGGCGTACGCGCTTGTCTGTGTGTGTGTGTGACTCACACGCATGCTGCTCTGCTTAAAATAATTTTATAAAGGAAAGCATGTAACACGTGAAAATTATTGGGTGTAGTTGTCATGGTAACTGTAGATGTTTTGATGCTTGTGCCTTTTATAGGAAAGGAAATTTTTAGTCGTCAGATATGATAAACAACATCTTCAAGGGTACAAAGATAAGATCGTGAAAGTAACTAGTTTATTCTTGTCTATTACATTATCACTTAAATATAGCTGATAATAACAAAAAGTGGACCATTTCAAAGATAATATTAGATAGTTTAAGACCATTAATTTTTATCTTGAGAACATTAAGAAAACTACAAAATGTAAAACTTTTTTTTTACATATCTGCATAGCTAATATTTTTCTTCTTTTCAGCTCTAATAAAAGCACAGTATAAAAGACAAGAAGCAGAAAAGAAGGTGGGTAAATGATAATTGTGACCGTTTGTGTCAAGACTGTGATTGTCCCCCTTTCTATACAACACGTCATTCTTCTTCGGCTACCACGCATTTCAGGCATTTTACGACAATCACTTATATGCTGAAGTCACTTCCCATATTCTCTTACAGCCGCAAAAACGCGTGCTACAGCAAGGGAAAAACCCGAAACAGCGAAACAAAAGTCGGACACAACGAAACAAAAGTCAACCTCGACGAAGTAAAAGTCCGCAACAGCAAACCGAAAATCTGTAACCGTAAAACAAAATTTAGGTGAGACTGTGTTGCACGCTTTGATTTCGGTTCTCAGGTTTTATTTAGTTGCGTTATTGTTTTGCTGTGCTTGTTATTCCAGATGATAAACCAAAGCGTTTCAATTTCGTATTTCTTATGAGGGCCTGCTATTCTCTTAAACCAGTTCTCTTATTTCTTCTTTTTTATTTTTGACGTTATACTTACTTCCCCCATCCCCGCCCCCGTGGCCCCGGCTTCTCGTGCCGGGGATGAACACCCGGCCTTTCTCTGGCTGGATGACTCAGCTGGCCCAATCCTTTTTCTTATGCTTTTCCTTTTTCTCCCTTATATGGCCCTTTCATCTATATTCTTTTTCTGATCAAACATCACCATCTTATACTTCAGTTTTAACCTTTTTTTTCTGTCTTCATCGGTCTTTCTCTTGTCTTTCTTTTCCTACAATGCCCTTCTTGGGATGTCAATTTTCTCTGTGGCCTTCTGTAGGCCCCCTGCGTTTGCCGTGCAGGGCGACACGTGTCGGAGGAGGGGGTTTCAGCGGGACACTCTGGGTCAAAACAATTATACGCCACTCTTCACTGACTTTCCGACCGCCTACCTTCGTGCCACCCTACGAGGCGGGAGGAGGTAGTTCTTGCAAGATTGAAGATAGGACACACCTATGCCACGCAAGGACACCTTGCGAGGGGAACCACCACCTGTTTGTCCCTGGTGTAGGGGAAATTTTAATGTGTTACACCTTTTGATTATCTGTCCTGAGCTACAGACTATCCGTCGGCAGTTTTTTTGCAGAGAATTCTTTATTCTCCTTATTTAGGTCCGTCCCATCGGCAGCAATCTTTACATTTTTAAAGAGAATGGGACTTTATCATCAAATTGAAATAAATTTATATCCTGATAGTTCTCTTTATTTTATTTATTTATTAATTTTTTTTAATTTTATTTTATTTTTATTTTTATTTTTTTTGCGTGTTGGTGGCCTTTTTGGGCTTCACCACCCCTTTTTACGCTTCATCCATTCTTTTACATTTTGTTTACTTATTATGTTGGCTTTTAAATAATGTTACGGTTGTATGACTTGAGAAGATTTATCCCTAAACTTTTAAAGCTAAAATTACCTTTGTTGCCGTGATATAGCCCTAGTTGCTGGCACGGCATTAAACACAAACAAACAAACCGTACCCTCCCCGCCTTAAAGTTTCCTTTGACCGCTTCCTTCGATAAAGGTGGACAACTCTGCAAGATTTTGTCAAAACCGTACTTAAGTCCCTTTGACATTGTGTGTGTGTATATGTGTGTGTGAGCGGAGCTCAAGCCAGGAAGCGTGTTCATGTTGTAATGTTAGGTTGGCGGAGGGGGTTACAAAAAAGTACCATTAGAAAGTCTTAGAAAATGTTGCAACAAAAACATAAGACCGCTGAGTGTCTATGATAAACATACTAAAACATCAGACACAGTCCCATGGACTACCCATGTTAAACGCACCGAAAAGTCCAGACACACATTATGCGAGCGAGAATACTCCCGACACATAAGACTATGCGACAACTACTTTTCTTTCCATTTATTATGACATTCGATGCAGGTCACAGGAGAACTGATGAGTCACACTGCCGTGACACAGATCACAGAATGCCGCGCTCGTGATGACAATCGCTGCTGTCATTTTCTCTCTTATCAGGTTCTTGTCATCGTGGATGAGATGGAGGTAGACGTTTGCGATGAAACTCAAGAACTGCAGAATCACGAAAGCTGAGCCACGTCTCGTCTCCATCACAGCTGCCGATACTTGGGTACGTCACCGACAGAACAGGATGCTAGGAGAAAGGAAGGAAGAAGCCTTTTGTGTCCACCAGTAAAGTCTTGGAATATAAATCATCCAAGATTGACGACTGGCTGTGAAGCTGCAATCATCATATGCCAGGCGCCACAAACATTCCCATCAAAAAGAAAAAGGGGGAGGGAGACTAGTTATACCTTATCAAGTCTTGGGTAGGGGGGCTTATCTATGGACAGGACTTGAAAGGGGTGAAAAGAGATGGTCAGGGTATTATTAGGATAAGGTAACCTGTTGTATTGCACTTAAAAGATTTCACAATGCTTCCCATTCATAGCTACAGCCCCATGTTCAGCAGTTGATATTTATTTTTATCTTCCATGATTCGCTGAAGTGAGCTTTGGCTATTTCTTGTGCCATCCTCTGTGTGTGTTTGCGTGGAGAGTGGATGATTGTGGATGACAAATATGTTCGTGCTCGAAAGAATGATTTTAGTAATAGAAAAAAAGGACATATTTAACAAAAAAATTCTCTTGTCCATGTTCTTCATCATCATCGACAAAAATGAATATATCATCTACAGACCTTCCCATGGTCTCCTTGCTGCCAAATTGTTTTCATTGCCATATCGCCGACCTCTTACTTCCAGTGTGACGACGACAACTCTTGCTCTAAATTTTGATTAGACGAAGCTATCATCAAAACGCTCGTCACACCTATTATCTGATGTGGTGGCTGTTTACCTTATTTACAATACTTACTGTGAGGCAGTCAGATGCGTTTAATAGAATCTTTTTTCTCACTATTTATTTTTTTCAAGATTATTTCGTGCTTTGAAGAAATGAGTTACTTTAAAATATATTTTTGGATATTTGTGCGTTTTTATTGCGTGTTGGAACATTATTTCGTTTATTTGTTAGATGTTCAATAAAAACTACGATTTCAATTGATTGTAATTAATTTTAACCTTGTGAATGAGATTAGTTATGTGGCATGAGAGTTAAAAAGCTATAATGTGTGTTTGTGTGTATTTTTTCGATTGTATCCATGATACATGTACAGAGGACAGAGGGAAGAAATATGCAAATACAAACGACATATAAATGTTTTCTTGTTCTGTTTTACACTCAAGCAACAAATTTATAGATAACAGGTATTCTTCACTTATCAATTTCATTAAGATAATGGATATTCTTCACTAGTCAAATGTTTTAAAATAACAAGGCATTTTTACTGCTAAAAGAAACAAAGACTGTCAATGTGTACAATAACAAACATCCAAGATGTCACCGAGCATGCGCGGGGGTTTAGTCTCTTTGTCCTGTCAAAGAGAGAGGGAGATACAAATAACACTTTGAGAAATGGAGGTACTTCAGTACCACAAAGTGTGGTCTGGGACTAAAGGTGACTGTGACAACAAGCAGTCACACGGGTAGACTGCGCAGACTCCACCACAGGGTACGTGGGTACTCCCAGCACGGCTAACGTCAATGTCGTCAAGAGAGGTGAGCGACATTCAAGGTGTCTGCATTAATCACATCGATCTTCCCAGTCGCCCTTTGTGTGTCCCGCTTTCTTTCTCCGCGAGGGGCGAAAGACTTCCTGCCAGGTCCCTGAAACCAACGGCGACTTTCTCATTCGTTCAGATGGGAAGAAATGTCACGTAGAGTAAATTATGCTCGCGCGCGCGCAAACACACATGTAGAAGAGTGAAAGAAAATCAGTCATGATACAGTCACGTGGCCAGTCAACAGATCCTATAACGATTGGTGGCCCAACTCACGTGACTGGCAGCCATCAAACGAAAGCAAATGGTAGATTGTGTCTGGTGCTAATTATTCTCACCGTTGCCCAGTGATACCAATGCTCAAGGTGAGTAAATGCTTAAATACTAATGTTAAGTTGTGCTCACCTTAAGCACATCGAGAGGAACAAGTGTTTTGCTCGGACGACTTCTATTTTGAAATGCAAAGTGCCGACTCGGTGTTTTACAACCAAGACTTATTCAGACAGAAGCCATGAAAATCTGTAAAGTTGAGAGACCTACTGATGACAGAAGATACAAAGCTGTTTCACCCATCCTCTGAGACGCGGACAGAACTCTCTGCCCCAACCCACACCCCAACTCTGCCCCTTGTTTCATTCTAGAGGTTGGGATATGTTAATATATGAGATGCAGTAAAAATCTCAAACCTAATAATTACTAAAGATTTTCAAGAGAACTCTCCGCATAGATATCCGGTGAGAGAGTGAGCCTTCCCTCCATTTTTTAATATATATATATATTTAATTTCGAACTAAATTTTATTTTCTCGAAAACCAGAAAAAAACATGAAAAGTAAAAATATGTTTCCTACAACATAATAAATAATATTTGGCAACATTCTCAAATCACTCGGCAAGAGCAGAGGTTAGTACAGCCATGTGTTTGCTATGATTTCTCTCGTTGCCACCACAGTTTATTTATAGTCCCCTGAAAGTGCCATTCACCTGCACTCACATGTTTACAAAGGCGTTAAAAAACAAAACAAATGAATCCTTTATGCTCTAAGCTGAGAAAATTTACAATGTAGATGAACACGTTGCCTTTCACCTTCGCTGGATTGGGTGGATCAAAGTTGGCATTTACTGCCATTTATTCACGGAATGAATAGTCGGCCAGACATCAATGGAGGACGAGGTTTTTACAGACAATAGCAATTGTAACAAAATGGATCAAACAGTTTGACGAAGCCGCTTTCAGGTGTTCTAGTACAAACAGAAATTGAAAAGATAATAGAGTTAGCAGACGTGAAGACGGAAATGTTTTAACTCTGTGATCAGTCTTAATAACATCGAATTTTAGGTATTTTGAGTATTTTTTTTTTTAATTGTTGTGTTTTGATAAGACTTTGGAAGTTTTTATGACTATTTCTATGTTTAAACAATAGGAGAAAATACAAAGTTCGTGTGTGTGTGAATGACCATTTGTATACAACGATATCACAGATAACGAATAAACATTTGGAAATATTTTGAATGTTTCGTAAACAAACAAAAAAATAAGCATAATTTCTCATTGCACGTGTTTAACTTGTTTATCTTTCTGCTGGCAAACGTGACAAAATATTTTATTTCACGAACTGTGCAATATCTCTGAAATTTCGGATATAATCTTGGTCTAGATTGTATGAATGCTTTTAATGCATCAATCTACCGACAAACCTCAGAGGGGGGTACTTACTTTACAGAAATATTATGGCCATGGAGATGTTAACAATCCCGCTTAAACCCAGAAAATATCTAGACATTTCCTCACAAATCTTTATCCTTAAATTTATAACAACACTTTTGATTGTAACTACCTTTTAATATCGTTTAGGTGAACACTTCCGGTGGGTCGTAATAACACTAGCTTAAGATAAACATGGGCTTTTTCTGTAAAAAAAAATATTTCAATGCAATATTTTTTCTATCGGTCAAAAATTTAATCTTTCAGTTAGGAAGGTGCTCCCTGTTTTGTTGATAGTGGAAACAGTCAACAGCTGGTTCTAGCTGAGGTGCTAATGCTTCTGTCTCATTTTTCAAGAGTCCGGCTGCCGTATCTTATTCCATAAAATCAAACCTGCCAGGCTGCGCAAAGTAGACACAGGAGAAAGCTGATAGCGAAATCCCACGCTTAAGGTTTAAACCCAGGAAAGCTTTGGGTGGAAAGCCTGTGAAGGACGAAGCTTGACTTGCAGGTCTATGTCTCAGGAACGACCGTGCGCCCCCAGATCTTGAAACAAATACATCTTGTGGTGTACCCTGGGTGGTGCCTTAGCTCCTTCTTTAAGGGACATTTCACCCTTCTTGATCAGGTCGAGAAGAAAAGCTCTGGGTATATGACTCAAAATCGGAAAGAACTTTCTTCCTATCAACCAGGACACCAGTACAACACAGAAGGTCGTAATGGCTTGACAATACTGTCGAAATAAAATTCGAAACAAACTACAAGAAACTGTCGGAACGAAACCTCGGTGCGTTAGTTCCAAAAGGACCCGCTCGGCTGGAGGAGGCAGTAACACTTTGATTGAATGCTTATATATTTGTTGTTTTTATTATTATTAAAGGCTGGCTTTATGCACAAGCTCAGCTTCAAACGCAGAGCGGGTTATTGAAGGATAGCAATGGAATTAAGCGCCGACATGCAAAACGGATGAACTGGGGAAGTGGACAGGAGAGGAAAGGAAAGCCACTTTATTCTTGTTGCTACTGGGCTGGAAATGCAGGAATCGTAAATTTTTCGTTGACTGGCGGGATTGAAAACAGCAAGTCGATGTGTTTGCGGCTTGCCGTGTTTGTGATGTATTACGCTGAATGCTAGGCCAAGAATGCAATGATGTCCTCTTGGACATTTTTCTCTGTCTTGCCTTTCATGTGACGTCCGCATTTCTCTCCTATTCCTCCTCTCTTTCTCTCTCTCACCACTACTTGTGTAATTGGATGTTTAGCTAAAGTGTCAATATGAGTGAGTATATTAAGTAAGCTTGTGAATGGAGGTGTGTGTTTTTTTTTGTTTTGTTTTGTTTTTGTTTTGTTTTTGTTTTGTTTTTTTGTATGCAGTGTTTTATTTAATGATAGGTTATCTTCAGTCGGTGTGGAGAGGATAACATCACTGTATTTTTAATACCGATTCTTGTAGCCATGTTGTCTTGGAGCTAAACACCTGAGACGATAAAAATGAGTTACTATTTTTTTTCTACCTAGCTCCCCTTTCTCTTCCTTTGACATATCTTCAGGTATGCACAGGTATGCACACACACACACACACAGAGAATAGAAGAAAACAAGGTAAAATCAATACGAGTGCTACTTTATCTATTAGCTTTCTCTCCCATACCATCAATAACTATTACATCATTACTCAATATTTACGTTGTTACGGTGATAACAAGCAAAGCTGAGCCATTGCTGAGGCCGGAACTGCGTAGACCGCCATGTGGCCCTCCGCCATCGCACAGGCAATATCCTCGCAGAGCGACGTGAGATAAGAGGATCAGAGAGAGAGAAGGAGGTGATTGTGTCCGACATGCATTGCATTTGAAGTGACTGTGTGCGCCACGTTCGACTTTTCCGTTAAATAACTGTATGGACTGGAGCCCAGCTGCATGAGGTCTTGCATTTTCTTTCCATACATAAATTTGTTCATACATTTCCCTGGGTAAACTGGCTTTGTGGGAAGTTTTGTGTATGGAAATGCGACAGATCACCCGTGCAGCCAAACACTTAGCTGCTGAGGCTGTTGTTATTTATCTTTAACCTGCTTTGATCGGGGGATTCATCTTGCACAGGCTCACCGGTAAGTCCAATTTCTTTGAGATTACTTATGATGTTGTGGAATGTTCCAACTGCTGGCTGTTGTTGTGCTTATTACGGGCTTATTCGGGGATCATACTTGATTGCATTTAATTTAAGATACTGGGAAACACAATTAAGTTCTTGTTTGGTATGTCACGAATTCCTGTCAAAGTTGTCCCTTGTGTGTATTGCCCTTGACTTCATACAAGCACCACTGATCGGAGGTGCTGGACCCCACCTTAGCTGTTAATAAATACAGAAAACATTTTCTGGAAATAATCTCCCAGCACACTCGTGTTTACCATGCTCGTTTATCCTATCACGATCGCATGCAAGGAGTATTTGTATTCGTACGATTACTAGATAAAACATTCAACAGGAAGTATCAACGATGAAATCTTACCCTGACCTCAAAGAAAATGTGTTTAAACCTTTTTATTGCCAAGTGTAGGAGGGTGTTGCTGGAGAACAAACTTCCGAAGAGAAAATCAAACAATCAGAAATTTAAAGTTAAAGCACCGTATCTCGTTTGCTGTCGAGTTAAACTAACGGGTTTGGAAAGTTTGTCAGGTAAAAAAACATGATGCAACAAGCAGAAGCCATCAGTGCGACTGTAAAAGAAAAAAAAAAGAGTAGAGGTAACAAAAGACTTTGGATCAGTTCAGAACAAGAGTGGTCGGCGTTCATTACTGTTGTGGTTTGTTTGATGCCCATACTCATAAGCTGGAACCGACGAGAATTGCTTTTGTACCACCATAAAAGATATTATCTTTTATTCAGCCGTGAAAGCCAATCTGTTTCCAACCGAAAAGAAAAAAAGTCGGAACACGAGTACAGCATCAGCAGGACCCGGGGGGATTGTTGTGAAAGGTTTGCTCGCGATAAGGTGTTAGGCAGGACCAGTCGATGCCATCGATCTTCTTGATACCGGAGGCTGGCAGCAGGCGGGAGGCTTGGCTCTCATACCCGGGGTCAGTCTGTGGTCTGGACAAGACCTACCCGCGCTGGGAGGTCCTTCTACCCACATGGGGATTAACAGAATTGCTCTCGTCCATTTTGTAACGGAAACACTCGCGTTTCATCTTTTCCACTTCCAAGAGGAGACCCTAACTTCCTTCTTTGCTGGCATTATTTTCTTCTTTTTTTTCGTTCGCTCTTCTTTCTCTAAGCGTTTTTAATCTATTGTTCAGTAAAGTTCATGAGATCCAAATATGGATAGACTGGTTCAGAAATAAGAGAGAATAAGATACAAAGAAGACATTTTGATGCGTTATTGACATCAGAGGATTACAAAAGCTAAACAATGAGAAAAAAGCTTTAGAGAAGTGCTAGCAGTCGTAGTCAAACCATAGATGAATAGTCTTTGGTGTGAATCAATGCTCATATTCGTCCTATTCACCACTATTGCAAGACATTTTTAATAGAAGATATTCTTTATATGTTGCATGCTGAACATTCATCATCACCACTCTTTGTCATTGACCTCCTCTTCTTTTTTCTTCATCGTCACCACCATTATTATCACTCACTTAACAACCTTACTTGTTGGGATATATAATACACAAGAAAATAACATCTTTTATTTCACTAAAATATTACTGAGCCAAACCTGTTTTCCCAGTCCCTATCCGTTCCACCCTCAGTATTGCATTCTCTCGTTTAGTTCTGGTTTGGAGAAGGTATCTAGTCTGCGACTGTTTACAAGATGGTAATATTGCCATGACCGTCAACAAAGACTTTCTCAACAGGACAAACATGGACGAACAATTGCCAAGGTTTGACTAAGGTGTGACTTGACGGTTGTTGAATGTTGAATATCTCAATACCCACGAGAAGGTTGTATACTCCTGTTTCGATGTACATTATATATAAGATACATTACGACGCAGTTTCTGTTTGTCGAGGTGTCGTTATTAAATACAAACTGTTATCTCAAACTCAATAATGCCGAAGATAATGGACTAAATCGCCTAAAGGCACTCAGAGATAACTGGTACGGGTACATACAGATAATTGACAACGGTGCCCGCCGATAAGTGACAACGTGTACATCTATACCGCGTGTCTTTACACATTTGCCACCCGGAAAGTCAGCGACGGGGTTATCACCGCCACCCGGGTGTCAACGGCCAGGACACTTCGGTATGTCTGTCTGTCTTTTTCTTTTCTTTTTCTTTTACATTCTCCCTTCCTCTGTACATTCCTGGCGCCTTGCGTGGTCACACTACCCGGGCTAGCCAAGAAAAGTGGAACAGAAACTTATAAGTGATGAGTGAAGAGTCAACTCTTTCTCTCAAACCCGTTAGGTCGGAAAACGGTTCGTCTGAGAGGGGGAACCCACAGGGAAAAGATCAGAGAAAGTGTAAGTGCTCCATACTGGTTAGACATTACTCTGTGGTTTACACAACAAATTGCAGCTGTGTGTTGATAAAAGGATCAGTGGCACGCTTGAGTGCCTTGGGAACACGATCATTGTACTTGTCCTGTGACGAGCGTCTGGTGTATCAAATAGCTGGTACACTCATCTCAAGAACTTCTCCTTTCATTCTCTCCTTTATCCGCTTTCTTTCTATAGTCTGTTTATTCTTTATTTCCTTCGCTTTTTCTTTCTCTCCCTTTTCTGTCATTATTTCTTTCAGTTTCATTTTGTTTCCTTTAAAAAGAGTTGGCTGTTTCCTGTGCAGAAAACATTTCATTAAATTAATTAAAGAGTACTCTTCCAGCGCCCGTGAGAGCAGGCACACCAACGACCATACAAACAAGCCAGTGACAGTATCATCAGATTAATTATTTATTACTGGCTGTTGCTCATGTACGTGACATCTTTCATATCACTTCACGAAACACTATAAAGCTCTGCTTCTTAAACTTAATTATGGATCACTTTTAAGTACATAATTTAAAATTTTAGAAACAATGAGAAATATTCCTCAATTTCTGCATACCCTTTTAGGTTTTAGTCTTTACAAAGGGTATATATATAAAACAAACATTTTAACAAATACTATCTTTGTTCCTTCTGTCCTATGGTATGATATTTGAGGCCTTCTGAATGAATAACAGATCTTTTTACCTCGTCCAGCTTGTCTCAAGTTCCAGTCAGAGATTTTCCCACACAAGAGATAAAAGCCATCGACCTACGAGCTATAAAGCACTTGTTCTCAGTCAACCCAGGAACGCCCGCAGGACAGGACGAGAATGGGGACAAGGTACCCGGATCAGTTTCACAACGTTTGACAAGAGATTTCGTCGTCTGCTTGACATCGTCTGCTAAATGCAGTTATCCAACCGTGAGAGAAACGGCTGGGTGTTCTTTCGGGTCTCAGGACAAACATGGGGCTTTCTGAAACCTGTTGAAGATTAGACCGAAGGTAAGGATATCCATAGGTAAGAAACCTTTATGTGGGGTATGTATGTGCTGCTGTTGTGGACGACCTGTTGGCTTTGTTTGTCCGTCCGTCCGTCCGTCCGTCCGTCTGTCTGTCTGTCAGTCACTCACCTGCTACCCTTCCAAAAATCTTCTGTGCTCCACTCCATTGTAATCCTAAGTAAAGAGTTCTCTTTTTACCAAAACATTTTGAGACATTTTTTTTATTTGTTTATCCTTATCCATTTCAACTACCCCGTCTATTTCTTTCGTTCTTTCTTCTTCCTCTCTCTCTCTCCCTGCGGCTCTCAATACCTTCTTCATTTACAGCACAGTCAAAGGGATTGTCACTGTTAAACCATCTCGTTTAAACCTGTTCTTTATTTCGGCATTTATTTGGCGCCACTTCCCCCCAAAACGACAGTTGTAATTACTTTTTTTTCACTTTCGCAATTTCGCTCTCGTTCTCCCGCAAGAAAAGCTGAACGGATTTTAGTTTGCCTTCGCCGCCTCATTCAGCAATGCTTTATGTATCATTTGTAGACCATTTGCTTCTGGCTGACAGCTTAGAGAGGGAGATTGCGCACCAATCCATCCCGCCTGCTGACAGGCGGCTTGCACAAGTATGTAGGATTGACTGAAGGAAGCAGGTAGGCCAGGCACCCAGTGGTGATTGGCGGCAAATGCAAGAGCAAACACAGAGAAGAGTTTCGCCAGGCCGCCTCTAGCTGGACCCTTGAGTTCTCCAAGAGTTATGGTTATTTACCGAGGGTGTATCAAATAGCTTTAGCCCTAAATCTGCGAGAATACACTTATCTTTCTTTATAAAAAAAAAAAAACGTGATGGGAATCAAGTATGTTGTTTGAAATGGACAGGTTTCGATCTTGAAGTGTGTTCGTCTCCGGCATTCCATACATTTGTTTTCACTTTGGATTGAGGCCAGGTTTGGAGTTATGCATTGCTAACGGGTCGAGTGAGAGAGAAAAAGATTTGTCCGCTTTTAGACAAACAAACCAGTGTCAAGCTACCCACAGACATCGATGGATAAAGTAGATACATTGAATTTATCCGATTGTTACTGACCTTTAACATCTGGGAATCTGTTCGCAAATAATATATTTATTTAACTATTAAAATTTATTGATCATCATCATCATCATCATCATTGTTATTATAATACTATGAAACTTTTTTGTTCACCGATTAATAATCTTGTTTTTTTCCAGATGGCATCACACAGAATACTGAAGCACAATCAGAAGGATTAAATTACTTCCCGAAGGCTTACACGCTGGACAATATCTGTCAGGAAGACTGTGGGTCAGCTTGTATCACACCATCTGAAGTCTGTGTGTGGTCAGTGTCAGTCGACCGTGTCAAGTTTACAGATCAAAGAAAGGTCAGACCGACATTGTGCGAGTAGAAAGGTCAACAAAAACGTGGGGTTTGTTTAACCAGACCTCGTCAGAAAACTAGAAGTTTGGTGAGGGTAAAGGCGGGATCGTGAGGCCAAAGTCTTTTATGTTACTGTTTATTGTTTGTGCAAGGAACCTAATGGTGTACACCGACCATCTACACAGGACAGCGTTGTTTGGCGGTTTACAGGGATAAAGTTTACTGTTCGTTCGCTACAAAGATTTGATTCCTCATTTAATGAAACGAGTGGTAGCAGACTGCTCGTGCATACAGTTGAAGGAGTTGTGGGAGTGACACGACGACGCGCAGCGGAGCTAGTGAACACTACTCACCGCCATGCATTCAACCGTCGCCTCGCTGCAGAACGTTCGCAAACAGCGACAACTGGAACTGCAACTGGTGGACCTGGACCGTAAATGGTACACTGAGTTGAAAGGTGAGTCTCTGTCTCTTGGCGACTGTGGTCATCTTTCTTCTCGTCCTGCTCCATCCTCCTCCTCCTCCTCCTCCTCCTCCTCCTCCTCCTCATCATCATCATCATCATCATCATCATCATCATTTTTGGACGGAAGATATACATACATAAAATTCATTTTGTTTTGGCTTTTAAAGTCTTGCCAAAGGCTATGAAATTAAAGCACCTTTAATCAGACCCATAATATAATGTCGCGTGTATGACTTAGTTTGGTAATATTCCCATGGACATCGACAAAGGCTTTGTTAACAGCTCCAATATGGATTAACATTTGCCTAGGTTTGACAAAGTTGTTACTTGACGATTATATAAACTTGAATGGAATCCCGACAGGCATTGCGCGGGAGCGCCTGGGAGTGCTGAAGGAACTATGTCGCATCAACCAGGACCTGCGAGAGCGGGACCACTTCTCGGGCGCTGTGCGGGGTCGTGACCTCGCACGCCTGGCTGACCGCGCGCAGGACCGCCTGGTGCAGGAGAAGGAGAGCCGGCTGCTGAGGAAGTTCCAGTTTGAGCCTGATCCCGTGGAGAAGCTGAGCCTGACCACGCTGCCTTTGAGCGCCGACGAGGTCAGGCTCGGGGAGGATCGCGGGAAGGTCATGACATCACGTGACTTCACCCGCCAGCGCATGCAGCTGCAGAAGCTGAACTCGGAGCAGAGCCTCTTCGAGCGGCGCACAAAGCGGCGAGCGTTTCTGGACAAGAGCATCATCGGACCGCGGAAAGGTCACGTGCGAGACCGCGCGCGGGGGAGTGGATGGGGCATCGACAGGTACGCCGTCCTCACCAACGTCGTCAGCGGGGAGGCGAGCCGGAAAGACGTCGACCACACCACCACTGTCATCGCCGACGACAGATCCCCGGCCAGCGATGTCGACGACACAAGCAGGCTACACGAGCACTTCCGGTCACCCAGCCTCCCGGCGCTGAACGCCAAGGACGAACTGGAGCCGGAGCTGGAGGAGACGGGGGTGAGAGTTCATCCTTCCCTCAGCGGCAATCACAGCGCCTCTCTGGATTATCTGCCCGTCATTCGTGATGTCACGCGACAACAGGACTTAATGTCCTCCTCGCCTCGTGTTTCTTTGGCCGACGAGCATCTTCCGCCTATAGTTAAAACATGATTGTATTCTAAAAAAACAAAATGACAATGACAAGGGATTCAGAAATTACTTTTACATTTTCAAAATATGGTGGCTTACATCTTTATGGATAACCCTGACGCCAAACACGTGAGAGATAATACATTGTCAACACGTGTGCTTATTCCCTAGGGTCAGTTTTTCCTGGATTTGACGAAAGGCATGAAACGAAAGGTGAGAAAAGCTTTGTGTCGGCAGCTGGCTTGCTACCTGACTTGCAGGTGTCAAGGCCAGTTTTAACACCTCCAGTCCAGCGCTCGTTCAATCTGTCCTTTAGACCTGTACTGACTCACCGCATGGTGCAGACATAATTTCGGTTTTATTTCCTGGCCTCACCCGTCTGTTCCGTGCAGAGTCGGGGCGATAAAATACACTGTACATTGCAAATTTCCTCTGACAAAGATAGACATCTCCGTGGGAAACTTTTATTTCTCCGACAGCTGTAGCTTTGCTGTGTCATGTCTTTGTCCGCACTTTCTGTTCTGTGGGCAAGTAAAACGGTTCTGATCAGACATGTCGTTACTCCTCTAATTATTATTATTCTAATGAAAAGAGCCTTGGAGTGTTGATAAATAAAAACGTGTTTATAAATAACTTGAAATCAACAAACAGGGAAAAGAAGAAGTAGTCAAAATATAAAGTACGCGAGAACCGAGTCAGCAATGTTATACAAGACCTAAAAACAAACATTAGAAATCAGTCTAAGCAGGCTGTCCTTACAAACTGTCCATGTTCCAGTCCATCAGCTCTGTATTTACATGTCAGAAGTCACTAATTCTTGTAACCGAACTGCAGGATCGTTGGCAGTCGTGGCGGGTGGATTAAATAAATACCCGACACATATCTGGTGTGGCCAAGGCTGGCTTTTCCGGGTGGACAAAATTATGTCAGTTTGATTTGTCGGAGGTTGGTTTGCCTGAGACACAAGTGTCAGACTCTTTGTCATGCACTTCAAACTACAAAAATGTGCAGAGGGAATTAGAAAGACAGACAGATAAAGGACTGCAAACGCATATTCCTCGTCAGTTAACGACAATATCAACGGTATGCCGTTTGTAAACGCCAATTCTTCGTTCTTCAAGTCACGTGCGCTCCTAGTGTAATATCGGTTCCAGGGTCGGACATTGTCTGGTGCTCGTGACATGCGCACTTAATGCCAGGAGTTCGATTTAGGACTGGGCTGTCGATTTAGTTTTGTTTCGAGCCGCCATTAAGCACTGAGTGTTTCCTGGAGAACGAAGTCGGTGATCAATAGCTTGGGGACAGTAAGATCTCGTCCACGAACGCTCGGTGTCCATTTATGAGGCTGTGTCCTAGACTGTGACACATGCTTTGTTTGTACACAGTCCTTGTGGCACATGGAACATTCAGTAACATAATTAGTGAAGACAAATCAAGAATATAAATTACAACTCAAACTAAAACGATGTCCTAATGATATATGTGTGTGTGGGGGGGGGTTTATCACTTTTGATGAAAGATTTTTCCAAAAAATAAAATCCCATGACGCAAACACCAGTGAGAAACTTGCAGTCCAGACCACCAGTTGATTATTTTAGTCCTAACGGGTTATTGCATGACCTGAACTGACCTTTCCCCCTCCTCTATTATTGCACGAAGTAAGGGTACACTAAGAGTGCACTCCTTTCCCCAAACTTTTCACCTGATGGCCCCGCGGCATCACAAGGTTCATCAACAGATACCCTCCACACACGTGGAGTGGAACCCCAGTGATTCGTGTGATGCTCCACTACAACTAAACATCGTTGTGTGCATGATGTCTGTTATAAAGTGTCAGATTCGAACTTAAAAGACAAGTATGGGGAAAATAGACAGCGCATGCTAATATTATTTTCTCATTATCATAAAAGTCTCTGAAGCAATATACAGCTATTTGATCAGCGGTAAATATTATTGCCGCAATCTTGTTTTATTGCGTTTGTTTGCGTGTCGGTAAAGATCGTGGCCATCTTTATAGTGGGTTTTATGATAATTAACAAATTTATTTATCTCCTGTGCTCAGACATAACTGTTTGGAGTTGACGCTTCTTTTGCCATCAAATATTGCATAAATATAACATCTGGATAAACTAACATGTTGATAGCATAATTACAGAAGTATAACCTTTGCTTGTGCAATAGTGATTATACAAAGTGGTTAACATCTTATATCAAAAGACATCAGGGCTGCTGTGTAATTATCGTCAACACCGACTTATCAGATCGTTAACAGTCATATATTTATCGAGTTTTATGTGTGTGGGCTCATGTCACATTGGTAATAGTTAAGATTAAAGCTAATAATAAAGCTAAGACTAAAGCTAGTCCTAACGACACCAAACCAAGATTTTGAAGTGCCAGGTGTCAGTACTATAAACTGAAGCACAGTGTGTGTGCGTGCGTGGACAAAATATGCAATAAAGTACCTCTCCATACCATCCACACCACAGACCAAACTAATCCAGCATTGATACACATGTACATAGTCTGCAACATTTCATTAGTTGCTGGCTCGGCGTAAAACATCAACAACACTTCCCCATCTCCTTGCAACATTTGCACACATACACACACATCTTCGTTTGAGGAAAATACATTTTATTATGCTCAGGTAAAGTTTGCAAATCACTGGTCGAGGCACCGCAGTCAACGGTGCCAGAGATCAAAGACAGTGTGCGCACATTTTACCGTTATTAACAGTGCATACCAGTGACGTATGAGGTGGAGGTCTACGGAAGATGCAAGTAACACATGGCATGGCGATCAGCAACAGATGCACGGGATGGTTAGGTTCACAATCAACAAGACATGTAAACGACTGGTGCGATGACAACAGTAGATGTAAGTTACTATGGAGTCGTTATCCTCAGTAGATGCAAGTGACGTATGCGGATGGATTCAACAGTTTATAAACGTAACGTGTGGAGATCAGCAGTGACGATTGCGGTACCGGGTATGTGACGTAGGGGCGGCAATAAATAGGCGGTACAGGTGAAGTCAGGTGTGATTAACAGTCGAGTCAAAGGAAGTGCGTGCGATGGTCAACAGTTCACACAAGTGACGCACGAGTTGGGGTCAAGAGGAGAGATAAGTGATGTATGGGGCTGAGAGACCCCATCCTGGGAATTACAACCAATATTTAGGGTGGTGGGAAAATCTGTGTTTGCAATGCCTTGATTTATGGCATCAGCTGTAGGGAGAGGTGACATTTTGTTTGCTTTCAGCAGTGTGGTGTACAAACCCCGGGTGAGAACTGAACTGTTGTAAACGCGTGCTCACATTCTGACCCAAGAGTGCTTTTGCACGGAAATTTCCAGTTGAACGACGAACTAGTTTATAACACTTGGTCTGGAAAGCTGGTTTGGAACGATTTTTGAATGGAATTTAGTTCGTCTGCATGTTATGTACCTGACAGATGTGTGTAAATCAGTCAACATCTGAGAAGCTCAGTCCGGTCACCAGCTCACAAATAAAGTTTTGCTTTGTACAGCATTACATGTTAGTGTGGTGTGGCTTACATGGAGTACATCATAACAAGGCTACCAAACATTTTATAAATGCACTTCTACCGATGCCCACTGGAAAAAAATGGGATGAAAGATGAAGTCGTAAATAGATAAATATAGCGACAGGAAGGATTGAGGACTTGCCACAGACTGCTCCAGGCTGGAGAGTGATTTCTCTGCCTGTTGCTCCAAGTGCTGCACCGAGGATGGCAGGACTAAAAGAAAAACAGGTGAACAGACTGGCTGTCACAAATCCGAGATGTCCTGGTGATCATCTCACACCTTCGCGAGACCAGAAAAGATCACTTGCTTTAAGATTTCGAGGAAATGCCGCCTTTACCTCGAGTCTTACTTAAGTTAGAATCAAAGATGAAAGAAGGAACAATTACACACACTCCTCGCTTATATCTCTATTTACTGCACGACGTTTGTTTGGCTTTTATTTTACTCTTTCTTCACTTCCGTGATACTACACTACAGGGTGATATGTTCTGTAAGATGTACCAGCATCAGAGGATTACAAATGTGAAGACATACGAGGGTGGACGTGATTGTGACCCGATGCTAAGGTCAAGACACTCGCGACGACCGGAGACGGTCACGTGATCATGACGTCTGCTGCAAGCGTGCGGGGGCACAACTACCAAACCCTACAGGGAGTTATAAACATTCCTCCACATCCCTCACTGTAAACTACAATGAACAATTAACTGGATGCAGATTGGACACATTATCATTTAAGGAAATAACTTCAGATCGTCTGGTAACAAATTAAATTAAATTAAATGGCATAGATGTCAATTTTGAAAAAGGTTTCAAAATTTTCTTCTAAAGGTTTAAGGTTTAGAAACAGGTATACAGCTAACCGTCTATTCCGGTTTTCATGAGGGCTCATGGCTATCTGTATGCTGATCTGAGTTGGTGCCTTTTACAAAATAAATCATCGCTGAAACATAGGGAGCTGACTTCTTTAACCTCAGGTTCAAATGCCCGACATTGCTTCTTGTGAATTTTCTAAATAGAACAAGCAAAAAATTGTTGTCTCAAATGAGGAACAGACGATCTGGGCACCTCTACTTTAAGTGAAGTTTGATACTTCGTTTGGAACAGCATTACTTTGAACATTTAGAGATCTGTATCTTGCGAAATGTCATTCTACTCTGGAGTATTTAAATAAATAAAATTGGTTTTGTTCGCATTCTTCACGAAACCTTCAAAGTGCAAATGAGAATGAATAGCGTGTGACTTTGTTCCGATTGTGATGACTAAACTTTTGAGAAGAACTGTTTAAAAGTAAGATTGTGTTTAAGCCTTTGAAATGGTGTTGTCAATGAAAGCAGTAGGAATTTTTTCGTGGTGCACTTTTTTCCTGTTATTTTTGCAGTTCTGTCACTTTTATATCCATTGCTCGGAAACTGATTGCTTTGGCGCGTGTTTGCTGGTGAGCCAACGAATGAAGTTAGGAATCACAAAAAAATAATTTTTTTGTCGGCAATACCAAGTACATTTTGTGTTGCCAGAGTTGAAGAAAAGAGGAGAGATTTACGCAAAATTAAATTCTTTTTAAATATTTGTCTCCCAGTTCTTAAACACAACATATCCATACCTTGCTACTCAAGATAAAGGCGAGGTGTTAAAGTGCCCAGTAACATATGCTCAATATCAACTCCCCCATTTTTTAGTCATTTTGAGGGAAATACAACTACAGCTAAAAGCGTGGACATTGTGATCCAGTTGTCTTTTTTTTCAATTTTTAAACTACTAAAATAAAACCGTTTTAACTAGTACCACTAAAAATGAAAAGTTAAAATTAAACATGACTTGTGACATGTGAAGAAGGAATGCCTGTCTTTTCCTTCTCATGATTTACTTTCCCCATTTTTTATTTGCTTGACCCACTTTACGAAAAAGAAATGAAACTTTCGACATGTGTAGCCTACTTTTACAGAAAAACAACCTCAATACGAGAAAACATGTTACTGCTCCGCCAGAAAACACAATCTTCACCCTGCCACCGGCTGACTGTTTAAAATGTGAAGACCGTCTCCTGACACCATGTGGAATGCATCTGGCGTGTGTATCCGTGCATATGTATACAAGTACACAAGTATTCAAAATCACACGTAGAGTCCTCGGTTATCAAGTGTCCTCTTCCAAACAAATGTGAATCAAGCCTCACGGGGACATGGACTTGGACTCCAAGGAAATCAAATTCTAGGATTGAAAGTCACCTCCTGAAATATATTCCCCCAAAAGGCTGGACTGCTTAAACAGCAGTGAAATGGCAAGAAAATTGGAGACGGAAGTGAGACGACCATTGCAGAATGACTACTAGGGGAGACAACACACCGACCGCTACACTACTGCGAAGAGGGGTAGCCTCCCCTTAACTTTCGAGTTCCTTGAGTGCACCTACCACTACTTTATTACAGACGTGTGTTTGAAAAATAATAATAATAGCATTTATTAGATCTATAAAAATAATCTGCTTCAAACTGTAATAACATAAAATAGGAGTCTTTTTTTTAAAAAAAAGCAGCTTGGAATGTTAAGACAAACACATTATTTGTCAATATAAATGTGGACTGTAGGGGAAATGAACACAGACTCCATGACTATCACGGCTTTAGCACATGAGTGTAACTGATGTACGTGGATATCTCCTTACCATTCATCAAAATCACATTTCATTAGCGATAAAAGTGTACAAAGACCGCTAGCATTTATCAGCTATAAGCAACGACACCGATTGTCTCCCTTGCCGTAGCGTGGGGGTGTGGGTGGGTAGGGGGATGTACCATCACTTGGGGTCGGCTGAGAAGGGAGAGAAGCAATTGATTTTTCGTATCCTCTCTTAGGGTCGTTGGCAGCAGGGGTGTAAACGTACATATGAGTTCCTTTTTCCCTTGCCTGCAAGTTCATGATTTTGAAAATGTCACAGACAGGTCACATCAGTTCTTGAGCACCCACTAACAGCCGAGCAGAGGTCACATCCAGTAACACAGCATCTGTAGGTCCACTACAGGATAGATACCCAGTTCACTAAAAAAACTGTCAAGAAAAAAATATCCTTCGCGTGTCCTCCATGTCCGCTCACCCAGTGGCCGTTACAGGCCATCAAGTCCATGATCGTGCCGCCACAAAGTCAATATCTGGAAATCACCGACACTTGGCTGTTTCCACAACTTCCTCCCTCCCATTTCTCCTGCAACGATTTTCCCACGTAGCTATCATAACACCAGATCGAATTCCACAGTAATTTTAAACAATTATACAATAAAATGACTGACAAACTTTGTTTCGTTGTAGAGGGGTGCGTGCTAGGGTAACAAAACTGCTCTAGCAATAATTTGCACTGACGATAAAGCCTCCAGCACAAAGCGGTTGCATGATCTAAATGAACTGTGATGTCAGTAACATGAACATGGTATTCCCAAGTGAAATGAGCAGGTCACTCACAGCGTGATCTTCTTGACATGAACGGATAATTAGCATGAGAAGACACTTGGATGAGTCTGGAAAGCATTTTTATGGTGTCCGCCCCACTAGACCTCGCTGGTCTGGATGCTACTGTCCAGCAGGTATTGCCGGAGCCTGGCCACCCCATCGTCTGCAAGGACTGCGCTCGTTACAGAAACATCGAGCGGGATCAGGGCGTCGTCCTGGGAGGCGCCCACCTGATCAGACTTTGCACTGCTGCAGGGGCTGCCTTCCGATATAGAGCTGTTACTACTGCTGCGGCTGGTTCTGCTGCTGCTGTTGCTACTGACACAATCTTCGGCCCTTGCCACGCCCTGCTGTGCCTGCATGTGCAAGGGATGGCTGGAGACGGAGGGGGAGGGGCCGTCCCACGACAAAGAGGTCGGTCCTCCCGACAAGTGCTCGCTACCAGCGAGCTCACTGCCGCTGACTATAACGTGCTTGTGGGGAGTGCGTGGAGTAGGAGGACGGTGATAGATGCTGTTGTGGTGGTGGTGTTGATGATGGTGGTGGTGGTGGTGATGGGGGTGGGGATGTTGATGGCTGTGGTTGCGCGTGCTGCCGCTAGGGGTCGCGTCGGAAGCGTACCTGTCCTCTCCGACTGCCCCTTGCACGAAGCCTTCGAGGGAGTCAAGTCCATCTCCGTATCCTATCAACGGCCTCGGGTAGGGAACTCTCTCAAGTCCCGAGTCGACCTTCTCGACCTCCACGACACTTCGCAGGCACCTGTTGTCATAGTTACCCTCTAAACGGAAAGCATCTTCCCTTAGAGTGCTCCGTTTTGGCGTATCCTGCCAGGAATCGTCCATCGACAGGGGAACATGAGGGCTGAAGGTAACGACCTTGACAGGATCAGGCGGTTTTTGCAAGTTCAGCGACGACATCGACCCGCGATCCGACTCGCTTCTCTCCCCTTGTCGTCTCCTCCTCAGCTGCGAGAACAAAGCTTCTATAAGCTCGTCCCCGGTTTGACAAGCGCAGTTCTTCGAACCGATGTCGATGACGAAGTCATCCTCGGCCTCTTTACTTTCCCTCCTGGCCATCTGCTTGTATCCGTCTTCGTCCAGCAGGCACTCGAAGTCGGAGAAGTCGTCCAAGTAGGCGCCTGGCATGCTCTTAGCGCCTGTGTCGGCTTTTCTGGAACCGCTTTTGGCATCGTACTTGCAGCGGCTGCCGGAGGGTGTCTTGTGATTGGTCAGGACGCCGTGGTTGACGTAGCTGGCATCGGAGGCTTGCAGGGGCATGCTGGAGCGCTTCATCACGAACCGCAGCTTCTTCTCGTCCAACGACTTCTGCCGCCACGCCTTCGATACTTTGCCGTCAGGACGGATGATCTCATACTTGCCTTCCCTGAAACCAGCAAAGATTATGGTAAAGGAACAGTGAGCTGGTAAATGTTATGATGTACATACAATGGCAGGTTAGAGGAAGACAACAGCTGAGAAAAACCCTGACAGATTTCATAGTATAGAAAGGACAAAGTCTTGTCACTTCTAGCATCGCCATTTACTGATGTAGTCATCATTGTTCTAATCGTCCTGGTCATTGTCGTAGTTGTCATCCTCCTACTACTCCTCCTCCTCATCATCATCACTTCTGTCGTCGATAAAAATCACCTTTACACAGTGTGGAATTGCGAGGAGCTTTGCTTGAGGACGCCAGTCGTCATAGAGCCACTTCTCCCACTTTTTTCTCTCGCCTTCTATAAATCTGTTTTTTTCGTTTATTATTCCCATGGTAAAATGATAACACAACCCTGAGACACAAAAATTCACAGACAGACAGACAGACAGACAGACAGACAGACAGACAGACAGACAGACAGACAGACAGACAGACAGACAGACAGACAGAAACAGAGAGAACTAGGGATATATAGAGAAACAAACAGGCTTAAAGACAGATGGACGCAATTACGGACAAGTAGACATCGTCGTCTCGAGACGAAGCGAGCGAAAAGTGCAGACTTTAACACGTCCTTCAGACGCTTCCAGGAGGTCTGCGTGCACGCCTGCTGCAATCAAGCACGGCGCCCATCCAAGCAAATCATCCAATCATTTACGGTTGCGTAGCCGTTAATATCTCGGTCCAGCCAGCAAACCTCCATGTTTGAAGATGTCGGAAAGGAAGACATCCCGCTCGCACACAAGTTTCTCTCAAAGCCTCAACTCGTTATTATTTTATTATTAAGAACTTCACGCATGCGTATGGCTGTCATTCACGCATTTCAACCTAGACTGCAGACGAGGACAGTGAAAAGAATGGGGGAGGGCGTTGAGGGAGAATAAGTACATCCGGGTATGTGGACAGACAGGAAATGGTAAACACGGCAGCAGGTTTACATGTTCAATTAACCATAAACTAGGCCATCCTTTAATACATTGATTACAGAAGTTTAAAACTGAGGCTGCACGCAAAACCTATTATATGTTATTCAACAAAGTGCAGTCACCGTTTATAGAATTTCTTTTGTCTTCTATCCTTATAGTCTGAGAACTGACAGTACAATTTTTTTACATTTTCGGAGATATAAATTATCTTTGCCATTTTGAGGAAGATAAAATATATCTTGAAGAAATTATAAATCTTGAACGAATGATATTTTTCAAAAGGTCGGTAGAAATAGCTTGTAGACAAGCGCTATGGTTTATGACTCTAAGTGTCTGGCTCCGCTCCTGCTCTTCGATAAACGGGCTGGTTTCAACTTTCAGAGACCTTTTATCCACACACAAAAACCGACAACTTAAGTGACACATAAACGTACACACGATACACATACACATAACACAAAACACACACATAAAACAACATTTGAAGTGTCTAAGACTGCATAAACCAATACAAACCACCACCGCTAGACTCTCACTCCTTCCATTTCTATTCTCTATATCCACCCCTGCCCTTAAAAAAGTGTCAGACCATGTCACATTGTCACATCGTACACAAGGACTGTCTGTGCCATTCACATCAGAGGCAGTATTCAATCTGATCCCTTGTGTCGTCGGCCATGAGTGACCCAAAGTCGAGGAGCCAGCCAGTCTGGTAATACTATGAAGGCCAGTATTAGACACCTTAGATAATCTTGAAGATATCCAGGCGAGGACTGCAGAACGGTTTGCACTTCCTTTCCATGCATAAAGTGTCAATAGTTGTAGTCACAACGAGCTCGTTTTATTTGGGATAATAAAAACGAGAAAGTTTTAAAGTGAAACTCATAGCTGACCATGAATAATGTAGACTCAGCCCCACATAGCGGCATTGCTGGTTGACATGTGGACGGGTGATGTTGAGTATATCATGAGTTGGTTTCTCGGCCCCGCCAGACCTTCACAACTCCGTTCTTCAAGACATTCTCATCCATCACGCACAACACAACTATGTTTTCTCTCCTCACTCCTTCATCCTTTTTCTCCTTCATGCTTTCATCTCATTTTTTTCTCTCTCCTGGTCTCCATGACCTGCTTACTACGGCGCTGCTTCCGCCATACCACACTCAAGACGAGACACTAGTTCCCCCTGTCGCAAAACTAACACTAACTAATACAGTTTGTGATTCTTTCCTTGTCTGTTTTAAACTCCTCCTTATCTCCCATTGCACCAGTTCTTTTCGACTCTTTTTAAAGAGCTAGAGAAATGCAATATATTATTTATAATAATGACAAAAGAGGGATCAGTGCAAGAAACTTTCTCCTCAAATTGAATTAATAAAACCCACTTCCCTCTTACATTCCCGAGATATACATCTACAAACACCACCATGCACAGAACAAATGAAGCTCATTTGTGTGTAATAAGGCTAAATAAGATATGGCTCAAGCTGTCTCATTGGCTGGAAGCATGGCATCGTAGATATCTCCCTGTAATATGCTGACGCCTGTGTTGCTGATGTCTTGGTGTACAAGGTGATGTTGTCTACAGAGCGGAGGTAGACAGTAGTCATAACAATTTTAGGAAATACTATCCTGCACTGAACTTTGCCAATCATTAGAAAAAATTGCACTCCACTCAACCTTTCAATAACAGCGCGTGGGAAAACGTCAACTCACGAACGACACAAAGGGAGGGCACTGGCGTAAAGACAGACAACTCAAGTGTTGACTTTTGTTTCGTTTCTTGACACATTAAATGTAGTTACGTCCCCGTGGCACCAGTCGTCCTTTGTTCTCGTCCTTCACGGTCATCAGGAGCCCATGGGGACAGGGGTCTGTGGGTGGATGATGTGGTGGCGTGGGTGTCCGCGACGGCTTTGCCGCGGTCCCTTCTGGTCTCCTCTCCTATCCATTACCATTCGCTTCGTAAGCTGTGTCAAAGTTTTGTTTTTCATTCGGGAGAGAGATGAGGGAATCGAGGATAAATCGAGAATTTTACTGACATCTGGTCATTATTGTTAATATCACAAGCCTCGTTTCCGCCGTATTCACACGTACATACGCACACTCGTACAGTTGTTTGGTAGACTACATTTTCACATCAAAATTTCAATAAAAAATTCATTTTCGCTGTATGGTTATATGTTCTGACGAAGAAAAAAGGACAGATATCACTGTATTGTAAACAGTGAAACAAACGGTGAGTTTCATCCTCAGTGGATCGAAGTCCATTCTGTGTAGGATCCACAGTCCGCACCCGCTCATCAACATTCATACAATTTCAAGCCGCAAACCTGCCTCCGTGAACCGGGGGGATGGAAGGCGGCTAGTGAGAGGGAAATGAAGGCATGGCACCCTTCCTGTACCTCCCGACAGTCGCAGCATGATTTATTGAGCGGAGTTTGCTTTATCGTGCCGCACTCGTGGTGGAGGCATCATAAATTTCCGCTTCCGGTCGGACCCTGAGAGCGAAGGGTCGCGTCCACGTCTCGGAGGAAAGCACTTTATGAAACTGTTACTCGAAAATTAGTTTTCCCCTCTACTGGCTTTTTTTCCCAGAGACCTCCCTTAGCCATCCCCGCACAGCTACAAAAGGTTCGACGATTTCTGCGGACAAACTACTGCGATGGATGTCTTGCCTACCATATGATGAGGTTACAGCTCCTAGAAATATTCGTGTAGGAAAAGTTAGAATGAAAAAGGCGAGAGAGAATGAATTCAATATGACTATATATACTATATATATATATCATCGCCTGCAAAGAACATGAAAGGTCCGACTAGTTACCTTTACATCCTGCCTGACTCCCTCTTCCTCCTCCTGTGCTAATTATCACCCTCTCTTTCTCTCATGGGTGCGGGCACATTCAAACACACAGTGATCCTACACATTAGAGTGCATTTTATACTTCCATCTAAGCAAAATAATTTTTTAGAGACATTTGCTTTCATCTTTTAAAGACAGTTTCCAACAAGAAAGTCTGATTAAGATTATATTTCAGGCTTCCCTTGAAAAATAAATAAGAAACGCCCGACAGGAAAGCACAACTGAAATCATTGATATATTCACACACACACACCACTGCACGCGCTCAAACACACACACATACACACCTGAGTGTACCTGTATGACCGCCATATCTTATGCGATCCTAAGTAGTCGCAAAATGGCTACTTGTACTCCGAGAGATCAGTCGTCAGAAGCAGCTTCATCGCGGAGATGTTGAGGAAGGAAACAAGAATGAGGACCTCATTAAAGTAGCAGGAGAGCTCCAGAGCCTCATTAGAAGGCCTCGAGACGGGCGTCTCCCGACCAGGGAGATATTGATCCCCGACCTGCCTGATCTTTAGGTGATTTACCCTCGGATGGCAAACAACCGATTATCGAGGTATAGCAACTGATTTCTCCTGATCAAACAAAACAGAATACCTGTCATAGCTCTACTCTGTGATTCTATCTCTCACAGAAAAACATAGATACGCGCGCACACAAACACACTCACATACAAACATACACACGAACTCTGACATAAAAAATGCAGAAAATATTTTTTTTTAAATAAAAGCGTCAACTAAATATGATAATGAAATTCAAACACTTACTAAATATACAAGCAATTTTGCAACGGACGACTCACCCGTACCAGAACATAACCACCCCGCTCTAATTTCATAACCACTCTGAGAAACGAACCTTGAATCGGCAGACAATTACTCCTAAGAACCAACTGTCATGCATCGAGCCCATTCTCGGGTAGACTAGCTCCCTGTTTCTTTTCCACCCTCGACTAATTACTCAGCCGCCTGAGCCCATGGACAAGAGACTCCTCCACCATCGCAGCTGATGTTATGGAAGCTGTCATTTCACAGCGAAAACATGTTTTCGAAGGCTTGACCACCAACCTATTGACACTGGGAGAATATGTCTGAGTATATTCGAGTATTGGGTGGAACCTCGACCAGGTAGTCGACAGTTGTGTGCTCTTCGCATTTATTGGGCGGCAGACGACCTAACATCAAAGACTGACATTTGTAGGAGAGCAAAATGGTGATTAGGCTCACAATGGTGAGCTGTGATTAGGTCCAGCCTCCAACGTGGGCGAAGTAGTTAGGGACACTTTGCATCGTCTGAGATGCGAATAACAAGGAGATCGTCCAGTTGAAAAGACACGCATTTTGTCTGGACATTTTTCTCAAACTGTTTGAAAAGATGTTGTCGAGGTCGAGGAATGGAGGACTACTTCCTGGTGATTGCTCAGCTTTCTCTTGTCGTCTGCCATTCAATGGTCTCCTTTTCTCCAGAATATCTATTCACCACACAAGGAGACTCACAAAAGCAGAACACATGAATGTTTAATTTTTAATTAACAACCTCTAAAGAGGCGAACAAATAAACGAAATGAGTCGCTCTATCTTCTTTTGACCGAAAATGATTTTGCAGTAGGATTTTCCCTTTTTTTTCTGGATCCGTTCTCTGGATTCATCTGCATAATGACCACGATGATGCAGGTTGTGTGTTTTCATACCTGTGGATGTGTTTGCATATATATATATACCAAGGACTTGTGTGGGTGAAAGAAATGGATCGATAGATGTATATCTCCACTACTAACCTGAACTCCATGCTGTCGGAGGAAGGCACGGACTTGGAGCCAATGTGACAGCGCACGTCTTTAGAAGTGGTGAACGCACCCCGGGTGTTCTTCTCGGGCGCCCACAGGATGATGTAGACCTTAGGAAAGAATAGAAGAAGCAGCGCGATGGCAGCGCTGAGTGAGATGGAGATACTCATCGTCACCTCCTTGTTCTCGCCCCCGAAGTAGATGGGGAAGAAGCCGAGCCAGATGACGCAGGTGGTGTACATGGTGAAGCCGATGAACTTGGCCTCGTTGAAGTTCTCGGGCAGGTTCCTCGTCTTGACCGCATACAGCGTGCACATGAAGATGAGGAAGAGGTCGAATCCCAGCGGAACGATGATGCCCAGGCTGGAGGTGTTGCAGACCAACCTCACCCGTCGAGCCACGGAGTAGTCCATCATGGAGTCGGCTGGTTCCACCACCAACATCGTGGTGATGATGACACATTCCACTCCGATGATGATGCCCGTGATGACGACCTGCGCGGTGGCGCTCATGAAGCGCGGTTTCTTAGTCATGATGCGCTTGCTGCCTTCTAGGATTCGAGCGATGCGATTGGTCCGCGTGACCAGAGCTCCGTACATCAAGGAGAAGGCGAGTCCGGGGACGATGCGGGACATGTAGCAGATGACACGGCCAGGCTTGGCCACCAGGAGAAAGTTGCAAGAGAAAGCCAGCGCGATGCCGATCAGGAGGATGTAGGAGAGCTCCCGGGTGGAGGCCTTGACAACTGGAGTGTCGTGAGAGCGAATGAAGATGCCGGCCACCCAGGCGGTGAAAAACAAACCCACACACGCCAGAGCCATCACCACCACGGAGCCAGTGTGGTGCCACGTGACGAAGTCCACGGGGATCAGCAGACACTCTGATGGTTCGAAAAGAAACAGGATATTCAGGGTATTTGAAATCGCTAATCTTTGCAAACAGGTGGCTTAAGCTTCTTCGTGTTAATCCATTATGAAATTAGATCGCTGACTTTATATTTCAGGAACCAAGAATAAAGTACAAACAAAAATTTCAAAAATCAACCAGAAAAATTCCAATCATCAAACAGACTGAAACAGATGGTAATGTCCTGATTCATTGGTAAGCAGAAAAAAAATTCTATTTTAATACATGTGAAATGTAGAAGCTTTACAGCAAAGGTTAGACTACATTGTGTAATTCAGACCTCAAGGCCGGAGTTGTGAGGGATTTTTTCACAATGTTTACTAGGTCTGCCTAGCAGGTATGTTTGTTTTGCATAGTTCAAACCTTGTCCTGACGACAACTTTCTAAAAGCTAGGTGTTTACCCGTGTAGCACCTACCCGTCTGCTGGCTGTTGGGCCACCAGCCCAGGTCACAAGCCTGACAGTGGGCTTCGTCCACGACGATCTCATTCTCTTTGCACGGGACACACACCCAGCAGCACGTGATGCCATCTGACCCAACCCCCTCCTGCACACGTGAGGTCATGGTCAAAGGAAATACACCATACATATTCTTTAACTAATAATACTTCTCACCATTTTTCGGGATCGAATCATTAAATTAATAAAAGTAAATAACATCTATAGCAGAAGGAAAAATTTGTTTTAAATGCTTTTATAGAAGTTTTGGGTTCAATGCAGGTTAGAAACGTTGGATTCTAAAAGTGAAAAGTTTTGAAATGATTAATACAGAGAGAAATGTTATATCAGCTTCAGGGTACACACATACACACTGACTGGGGACAGAAATATAACACACATGGAAACATATACAATACACAGACATAAGCAGCAGTCAGCTTACATTCTCAACAACATACGCACATTCTATTATTTTAGAAGAAAATTCTGCCAGGCAATTTTTTCCCCGTGATTACATTTTCTCTTGTGTCTTCATCAAGTTCTGATAAATCTGCAGTCTAGATTCGTGGTGCTGATCAAGAAAATAGGGGCCAAAATTCAATATTCCCAAACTGACTTGCCCGGTGTCATTCTAAATCACCTCCATTTTTCCCCCGCCCCGTAAGTGGTGGGGAGACGGGCTCGGTGGGCAGGAGAAGGGAGTCGGTTTCGAAAATGAAGGATTACCGCTATTGACGGGGACTAATAGCAGCTCGGGGGCAGCTGGGTCCCTCCTACTAACCTTTACAAACCCAACTTTGCAGGGCTCACTGCAGGCTGACCGGAATGCTTTGGTGTGGTCTTTGCCGGGCCAGTAGATGGCGCTCTCGTTCAACTCCAGGTTGCCCATCGTCCATCGCCCGATGGTGACGTATTTATAGGTCAGGTTATTGTCGGTCGTGTAGTACGGCTGGTAATTCAATATCTCGTAACTGCCACAGAAAACAAATTCTCCCTGTGGCGTGTTGGTTCTGCTTTGATGAACACTCGAGTTCAGTCATGCACGAACAAATATCGGTTTTGTCGTTAATACGCGAGGATGTGTTTCATGTTAACTGTCTGCATCAATCTTGCACACAAATTTCAATATAACAATAAAAGGGCAGACAATCAAAACTTTAGCACTCGTGTAGTTTGCGTACACGCGATCGAAACAGAGATCACCATCAAAGAATCATTAAAAAAAAAACAGAACTGAGGTCGTATGTCTTAGGATGGAGGAAGGAGGGGGATAAACAACAGAGGCGTAAACAATCCCTTTGAATTTTTTTTCTTGTCCCTCTCTCTCTCCCCTCACGTTTTCCCATCGCTTTGTCTCTCCCCTCTTTCCAGTACAGGTAGTCCTCGACTTACGACGGGGATCCGTTCTTAACGCGGCGTCGTAAACCGAATTTCGACGTAAGTCGGATCCTACGTTCATACAGTACTGTACCATAATAGCAGTACAGTACTGCAAACACTTAGCCTATCCAAACACCTATCCTAACACAGTACCCTACATAATTATCAATCAACATAAGTACAGTAAAATATTGTAGTACACTACGCTTTGTTATCACTGTCGCTTTCATAGGAGCAGATGCTGTCACGTGTTCAAGTATGCGATCTTTATCCTTGATAATCGTAGCGACAGTCGAACGACTAAGTCCTAATGACCTGCCAATTTCTGTTGCTGTTTCCCCTTCTCAGATTGCCTTATTTTATCCACTTTCACCTCCATGGTGATGGCCTTCCTTTTCTTTGATGCACTGACCTCGTAAGTCGGAATGAGCGTCGTAACCACGAAACGACGTAACTCGAGACCGTCGTAACCCGAGGACTACCTGTACTCTAGTATCCATCATTTTCCAGCCTGGGTTCAACCTCTACCTAATCTGTGTCAACTAGCTAGGGGGCGTAATTCAATTTGCACGCTATATAACACAAAGCGAATTCACAGTGACGAGAGTTCTTCTCCCTTACTACCCCCGTGCCTCGTAAGAAGGGGAGGGGAAGGTTGGGAGGGAGCTTGTTCAAAGGTTCGCAAGCTTGCAAGCAGGCCCCGTTTCTTTTCGCTTGACGAAAGATAAGAGCAGAGGGCGCTCGTCCGAGCCTCACTCGGGTTCTCAACACATCGATGAGCCGGGTCCCTGGCAACCCTGCTCCTCGCCAGTGTAGGAACAGAATGTCGGATAGTGATGCTGGTTACAGCAGCTGGGTCTTGTTCTGCACATCATCATCATCTCCTCCAACTGACATCACAGTCATTTCACCGGTTTGTTCCTTCCGGCTTGGAAATGTTTTCTCGAACTGTCGGTTTATTGTGCTTAATCCATCTTTTTTTTTTTTAATCGCGATTGTGGTGAGATTTTAATATAATTTGTGAATATTAAATCTTGAATTTCTTTAAAAGCATTATCAATTTAGCAACAGATAAATGATCTTTGTGATGGCTTAAATGCCTTACAAAAAGAAGAAATAAAAGGAGAAAAAAATTAAGTTTAAGAAAAAGCCAACAAACTCAGCGCCTTTCCGTGTTATCTCTATTTTGTTATCTTGGTCTTCAAAGCTTTTCTCTTCTGTTTCGCACACGGATGAAAAGAAGATGGGGGGAATACAGTTATAAGAATGGCCTAAGCTGTATCAAAGCCATCAGTCACGTTTCAGGTCAGAAATATTTGGCGACAACAGATTGTAAACTCTCTCCCAAGTAGCTCAACCCTTGATGGTGGTGTGTCGACTCTGAATAACTTGTAAACATGTGCCCCATAAATGCTGGTCATTATTATCAACATCAATTTATTGAAAGGAAGAACACAGAGAAAAAGAGGGAAAAAAAACACAGGAGGAGAACAAAAAGAAGAAGTGGAGGAGAACAAAGTCGCAGGCCCTATATGTTAATACAGACAGGTCTACTGCACTGAATCCAGTTTTCTTAACAAAAAAATACCGGCTAGTGGTTCACACAATTTTCTCCTTAAAGATGTTTTACCAGTATTTTTGTGACAGCCAAACCTTCCCAGCTATGCTAACTGCGCTCTGCTCTGCATCGCAAGATGGAGGTAATGTGAATGTGTCCACAGCATGGGGTGGGCGTGACAGACACCAATGAATAAACGACTTTGTGACAAGAGTTAACGGATGGTTTGAGGCATGTCTTCAAAGAGAAAAACCCACCAACAGCAGGTAAAAATCATGTTGCTGTTTACAAAACTGAGTAATGGCCTGCAACAATTTATACATTATTCAGAGAGCAATTAAGGGGCAAAACAACAAGGTCCAACAATTGCTAGGCTTCAAAGTGGGGACTGAATGCTGGTTTTCAATCTGGGCACGAAGCCAAAAACCGTTACAAACTTGTATTTCTGAGACAACGATGATTAGTTCTACTTAACTCTGTGTGTGTTTGTGTGTTTTCTACCTTTAGAGATGTGCGGGTGTGTGTTTATTCAACTGAATCAAGTAAGTATTTATTAAACAATTAAATATATATTGCACTATATAGGCTCGCACATTTAAAACAATATATATATATATGTTATACTCTTCAGATATAATTAGTAATACAGATTGTGTATAGAGACGCATGGCATTTATCAAAATAAACAATATTCGTATTCGCACAGAAGAGAATCTGTCAGTTAAAGCACAGCCTAAGTTTTGATATGTAAACAGTGATTTTCTCTTTGCCTGGGTTGTGTTTCAAGAATAAAGACAATGATTCCGACCTGCCACTGTGCGTGACCAGTTGAGCTCGTTCGAATGAAACACTTATACAGCTTTCCCCAGTTGCCTATAATTTTCTCCTCTGCGCGGCTGTCCATCCTCTCCTGTTCCTACACTATTTATTTTCTTGTCTTGTTTTGCTCTGTTGTTTCTTGTTTTGTTTGATTTGGTTTTGTTTGAATTTGTCTTTTTTTGTTATTTCTGTTTGCGTTAAATCTCTCTTTGCTGTAACCGATTCCTGACAAGTGACAGTCAAGAAATATAGATGTTGACTCACGAGGGAGACAGGGACGGTGGAAGAGTGAGAGAGAGGGAGGGAGCTAGAGTGGTTGGATGAGTAACTGTGTCTCCTGCATATCATCTCTCAGGAGACACAGCTCATAGTTGGTGAGCAGCAACAACATGGCACTAAAGGGATGTTGCTGATCTCCTGATGTCTCTCTTTTACTTTGTGTCGGATCCTGCTTCCAATGTCTCTCTCTCTTTCTCACTACTTATTAAGAATCTACAGTTTTAAACAAATGCTTTTGTTCTATATATCAAATAACAGTTTTTAATATTGATACTTTTTGTGAATTTTAATGTGCCAATTATTTTTGTTTGGTGGGTGGATATTTTATGTTTGCGTTTTCCATGATGCATATCTTTTCATTTAGACAAGCATGACTTAGCTTTAAAGAAGTAAATTATCGGATGGGCATGCTGGGATGCAGATAAATCAGCTTACTAGCCAGGTGGGTCCCCGTTGATGTCAAAATGAATGTCCTGGCCGCTGTAGCTGACGAAGGACACGTTTAGTAGGTACTCCAGGAACAGAGTGCCGTTGACAGGGGTCATGCGCGGGCACAGTCCAGGCTTTCCGCCGCACAGGTCGCGGTGCATGTCATCCAGAGCCCTCGCCATAGTCTCCACGGCGTTGGCTACGAAAGCTCAGCTTGGAATCCTGGTCCGAGCCATGCAGGGACTCGTTGCCTGAAACACACATTCTGTGAGTCAGTCTCCTCTCATGACCTGATCGCAGACACTGAAAAATAATTTATCACCGCAGGTTCGCCTTTAAACCTAACCTCGGGTTGGTCTTTAACAAATGATTGTCTCCCCTGCTAGAGTCGATGTACAGTAACCGCTGCTTTGCTAGAATAGTTTTTCTCTAACGTACTCGAAAATCTCTACATTTAATATTTAAGTAGCAGATCAGCTCTCGCACATGACATGGGTAAATGAGGAATTCAGAGCTTGAAACACGACTCCTGCTGGAGTAATTAATTACCTGCCCGAAAGCAAACCTTTTCTCAGAACTCAGCTCAGCCCTCGCTGGATTATGAACCCATATAAACGTGGTTTTTGGTTCAAATAACAGGGTTTAGTATGCTTTAAGGCCATAATTTCCCCCTAAACCGGAGCGAAAAATGCTCGTGTATCTTGATGATTTTCTGATCACGAATACGAAATAAGATTTGAAATATTTATTCAGTTACTATTCAAATACATTACACACACGACATGCAAAACTGATTTATATAATATATGTTATATAATAAATAGTATATAGATGTTTACATGAAAAGGTGTTTCTTTTTTGTGTCTATAATAATAAATTTAGTTTCCTGATATATTCTTGTGTGTAAACATTAGTATCTGAAGTCTCCAGGTAGTGAGTATTAGAATGTATTAGAATACATCTTAATCACACACACAAAGTTACTCACACGCATACACAAACAGAGAGATAGAGACAAAGAATTAAAGACATGACAGAGTTAGGAAAATGAAGATATTTCTGTTTTTATGAATCACTATCAATGCTAATCTTAGTAAATATTTTGCATCTTACACTTTTAAAACTTTTCTATCATCTACACTTTGTTTTCCTCAGTCTTTGGTGTCTACAAATTGTTTACCCAGGCAGACTCAGTGCTGAAAGGTCAGACACCACTCTCCTGTCTGTTTTTGATACCTCCTTCCCTTCATTACCAACCTCTGTAGTCACCCGCTCCCTCCACCCATTCACAGCCAGATGGAGGGGTGTCTGGTATCCCCAAGCCCTGCATTAGCAGCTCTGGTCCTCCACTAAAACATCAGCAGGTGATCAATCAGTCCTCTGTCTCTCATTGGCCTATAATCCTCACTGTATCTCCCAAGCACTTATCACGCAGTTGCCTGTCTCAGTAATCCGAACTCCCTCACTTTGCGACAATTTCGATTTATTCCCTTAAAAACTCGTTCTGTCAGTGCTTTGGGACCACGTGAGTAGTAGTCACCCTCCGGCAAGATATCCCTGGTCTACATCCGGGCTGTCGGTACCCGTGTGTCTGTTAGCAAGCACATTGTGGCTTCTCAACTGCAATATTTTGCAGACAACCCTGTGTGGCAGTCCTGGTGGCAGTGTGCTGCTGCTTTATTTCATACAGTCCCTCCACAAATAATTTTTGACAATTTTTATCGGGTTGTCAGCATATGAAGTGACAATAAATAAATGTTGTAATGTATCAGCAAATGAAAAATGTTACATCAGGAGTATCTTTGTCCCCATGATTGCCATTATTATTATTATTATTATTATTATTATTATTATTATTATTATCTGGGTAGGGAGAAGGAGCTGGGACTTTGTTCATCATTTAGTCTGCCATTGAGCTTTGATGTGTCATCGTCGATAATTTTCTCTCAGACAACACGGTCTGAGTTTATTGTCCAAGAAAGAGATACAAAACATTCATCAAGTACTCCCTTCATCGAATATTTTCTTTTTCTCTCTACACCACTTTCTTTCTTTCTAACCTTCTCTCTACCTCTCTCTCGCGCTCTCTCTTACTTCTTTCTTTCTCTCACTCAGTGACTCCTTCCTTGATTTCTTCGATATTTATTACTGTCCATTTTCACAATCTTAACGCACCTCGGATGCTAAGATCTTATCAGCTTGCCAGGAATCTCTCATCTGTGATGATAATGCTGACAGCGACACCTAGCCACTGCCAGCGAGCCCCTTATAATACTAGCATTAGCTAGTAAGCTCCCTCCTGCCACACTCTGTTTCCTCCACACTCACAGCCGCGTGGAAAATAAATATCCAGTAGGGGGGACAGGGGGTGAGCAGACGAACAGGATGCATTTCTTTTGGAGACAAAAATCAAACATCTTCGGAGCTGTGCTTTTCCTTCCTTGGACTAATATGCCGGACTTGCACACGTTTGATCCACTCTTGCATGCAGCAAATCTCTTTTAATTTCCGACTCCAGTTTAATCTTGGCATCCAATTTGTTCTCAATAGAATCGCCTGGAATCTCGTTGCCTCTCGGGCAAATATAGGCGGAGGGAAGAGCTCGCGCCGAGATGTGACAGCAAATTTCCCTGCCTGGACTCTCTCTCTCTGGCTTATGGATGCTCTATGACTGATTAAACCAGCACATTTGGGCAGCTGGATCCATGCAGCTGCAGCAAGCAGAAGCCTGTCATGGAAAACAGGAATGTGGGAATTGTATGCTCAGATGTTTATGCTCTCTTTATTTGTCTGTGTACTGTGTACTGCCGGTGATGAGTTCTGCCAGAAAAGGTTTAGCTTGCTTTCGGCCAAGAAGGGTTTACTCCTCATCCGAGTAAATGTAATTTCTGGACATTCCATGTTCGACTTAATTTGGCGAACATCACTGTATAAGTTATAATCATCAACTGTTGAACATTGCACAAACTGATATATAAAATATATATAGTTCATGTTTGCCTTCTATACAATTGTGTATCTTGTATCGTTGACTGTTAGTTCATCTGAAAGGACGAACACATGAAGATGGATTCATTAGTAATCAATGGTGGCTTACTTCTTACCCCATTATCCCAACTTGTTTGATGAAAGTTTGGGTCTGCTGAATGTGTTTGTTGAAAACCTAGACAAACTCTTCTTCACGCTTTTGCCGACGGCGATCCTTTCTCGGGATTTGATTGATGGATCTCCAACTATAGTAGATAAGACAAAGACATATGTACCTGTTCACAGAGTGTCTCCTGGAGCTCCACAAGGTTTCATCAAGAGCCATCATCAGGCGGTCAGCAGATGACGCATCGAGTTTCATCAGACTGCCCGGCCTTGCTTCCCAGACTCATACTTTGCTTTAGGTTCTGGTTAAATATCAAAGTCCTCTTCCTGTCAGACAACAGAGTACCCCGGGTTCGATTTCAAATGAGTTATTCGCCAGGCTTGAGATGTTCGTGCTCACGTGGTTAAAATCCAATCAAGCGGATTGTTGACAACTGGCTCTCCAAGGACATGCAGAATATCGGAATTGTCATCGGTTCCAATATCGAAAACAAAGATAAACGTATTCTGATAATTTTAAACAGGATGCCAGATGCACTTCTGAATCACTTCAGCTGCAATTCCCATTAGAGCAACAGCAGAAATGCACGTGCATTTTACAATATTCAATAAATGATGTGATTGAACGCAGGTCCATGTGCCTAAGAGAAGATTTGCTCAATGATTGAGTGATAAAGGAAGATAAAAGAAAGATGATTTTTTGTAAGAGGACGCCAGGCGGTCTGCTGTGGTCAAATTAGGTTTAATGTGGCTTCAGCAGGTCATGTGACCAGTCAGGGGTTGACAGGCATTGCTGACTTTTGTTCTGCAATTAAAATTAAATATTTGTTTCTTTTAACAACGAGAAAAAGACCGAAGGTGGGCATGGTCCTAATCAACCAGTCATCAAGTGCCTCCGCCCACACAATGCATATTTATCCGCCGCAAGACGCTGTGGCTGTCTGTAGATGAACTGCCCCCCTCGACTCGGAGGGCTTTCCCCGTCCACAAGAGACTTTTCTAAGCCCCATGTCTGGGCACATCGCCGCGACCCCATTTTTTTGTAACTGCCATCACCTGGATTAGACGCCTCGCTCGCGGTCCCGTCTGGAGATATGAAGGAAAGGGAAGGAAGAGCATGTCACGTGACCGCGGCGAGTTTAATGTGGCGGTCACGTTTGACCTCTGCTTGTGCGCGTGGGCCGACTGATACAGCAAAGGGTCCTGTAGTCTGGGTGCAAACTGGGATAGGGAAACATGAGAGTACAGCCAGTAGCACTTTATGACTTTCCCTTATTTTTGTCTCGGAAAATGACGACGCTGTATCATTTTTAAAGTCTCCTTCGTTCCTTCCGTCTTTCTTTCTTCGTCCCCCCTCTATCTCTCATGTCTGTGTTTCTTGACCCCCATTCAGGCATGACTGCTCCTTGTTATCCACAAATTGAGCTGTTTGGCTCCGTTTATTTGACTATTACAACGATGCCATATTTTTCACCATTCTCGAAGACGACAATATAAACGACATTTCTGAAGACAATCTAGACGAAAACGACATGCGCGATACATCATTGGGGGAAAGGATAACTTTTATTACATCTGTCTGGATGTTGATATCCACTGAAGCACTGGTTGTGGGTCAGCATGAATCTTCTGTACACGATAATGTGTTGCTGAACACTAGTACTTCCTATGACATTGCAAACTTTATTTCCAAGTGATTTTATTCGGGCACAGCTCTTCCGACTTCCAAAACGAGGTCTGGTAGGCCTAATGGTTACGAGAAAGAAAGGGTGAAAGTTCTGAACAAATGGTGACAGATATGGCAGCTAGTCTGTCGTTTCTTTTGTTCGGAGGAAATGAAAAAAGGAAAATTTAAAAGGTTTGGATTTGAAAAATTCTGGAAGCGGAAGATACACAATTTCAGTGTATGAGTTGAGTATATGGTAGACCTGAAGGTGTTATGTTAGAATTTCTTAAAGTGAGTGGAATTTACTGCCTGTCACATATAACCATATTACTAGTGGGTTTGTTTAAATGTCCTCCGACAACATAATCATCACGGTGAAGTCGCACATTATAAAAATGTTTCATTAAATAAGAAAAATTATTTTAAAGAGAATTCAAAATCATAAACCTAAAATTATAAATATAATGGCATGCAATATATTAACACGAAACATAGCAAATTATACAGGTTGGTGAAACAAATGTAAGAGATGCACACCATTGTGAAATATGCTCACAGGAAAAGCATATTATACAGACTGGAGATGTGCATATGAAATAGATATGTACATGTCAGTATTAGACATATGGACAAAGCAAATTACACAGGTTGGGGACACGGAAATTAAAAAAATACTGAGCAGTGTGCAAAATATTCACACGAGGTAAATCAAATAATACAAGTTGGTGGAACAGAAAAGTTAGAAACATGAGTGTTCACGCTGAATTAACTACCCAAGAATATGGAGCAAAGAAACTAATTATTGTAAGTGACAGAAGTCCCACATGTTAAAGGTGTATGGAAACAAACATCAAAATAACTCTAACTCTGTGATAATCTATTGCTTTTGGCCATTCACACAGTTAACAAAGCTTGACTACCATGAACAAGTTCCAAAATGGTAAAACTCCATTGGCATCATGTTAACAGTCACACCGCGGTGCAACATAAACACATCAAAAGCTGAATTTAGAAGCAAGAATCCGATATCAGTTTTGTGATTTTTGTAAATTCTTTGTTAATAGTAAATATGGAAACCTAAAGGGAATTCAAAACCAAGTTTTCTGGACTTTTTCATTCACACACACACATACTGTAAATATGTTTCTTGAAACATTATATCGAACTCTTGGCCTCTTTCTGGTCTCAGGATGGTGCTTCTGGGAATAAGGTCTTTCAAATTGTTGATGTTTTAATGAGATGTGGTAGATTGCAGCAGTTGTTGTTATAAAGCCTCAACAAGGCCTTTTTGTAGTCATTTACATTTTATTTTTCTATAATGGCAGGCAAATAATATTCAATTTCTGAACAGTAAATAAAGTCAAACACGAAGTTGTTTCTAGAGTCACGAAACATAAGCAAGGGTAATTCCCGGGGCCTCCCCTGGGGCTGCTGCTCGTTAGACCCAGATCATTCGTGTAAACATCAATATTTTTGGATTTCGGGCACCCATCGCTCAATTTCCTCTCATGCTTTTAGTTCACCGATTAGTATAATTCTAATAACAACACACGTTAAAGACTCTCGACAGGTTCCATACACAACAACAGAATATGTTTGTGTTTCTGTGCTCGTGCGTGTGAGTGTGAGAGGAAGAGAGAAAGAAAGAGGAAGAAAGAAGCAATTGTCCATACGGTCCCAACTGCACCAACATGTGTGGCAACTGCTCTAAGGAAGCAACATGTAACATCATAACAGAAAAATGTTCACAGAGCTGCATGCCTGGACATGGCAGTTGCACAGATGGCATGAGTTCACAAGACACTTGCAGCAAATGTAGCAACACAATATGTGTAATATCTGTAACAGCAGGTGTGAGACAGGATGTGCTGCAGGATACCAATCACCTTTATGGAAAGAAACTTTGTAATAGGGATTCGTTTGGCCCCGACTGCTCCGAGGAAACAACTTGCAGCATCGTATCAAGGAGACTGTCCACAGGACTGTAAATCTGGATATCAAGGAGTTTTCTGTAAACAAGTATTTTTACTTACATCTGACAACAGCGGGAAAGATTCAAGCAGTGTGGGTCTCGTTGCTGGAGCTATTTCGGCAGTATTGGTTGCTGTGTTGCTAGTATTTTTGGGGTTTTTTTTGCGATTTATTTATGACATATCGACAACGACAAGCACCCTGTCAACAACCCACAGCTACTGGCTTCTCACAGTTGCTGCAAACAATATCTAATCCAGACCCTCCGGCAGGTTCAAGTGTCCCAGAGCCTGCAGAGTTCGATTGTCATTGCACATGTATTATATTTGTCTTTCTGAAACGTTTACTCTTGCAACATTGTATTCAGTTAAAACCAGTCAGCAATGTGTCCCTAAAAAAATATGTGAACTAAACTGCGCTGTAAATATTTTTTTTAGTTTGTCCATAGTGCAGGGATAAGGCGCGTGCGTGCTGATAGCAAAGAAGTGGGTGGACTTGCCAAAAAAAAAAAAATAAATAACCATCAACTATGCCTGATGCAGAGTATTTATTTCATGTTGAAACCCATCCTGGCGCCGCCTGCATGAACTGGGGGTATCTGGTTGCCTCTGAAATAGCCTTCCCTCTGATCCACTGTGCATCCCCAAGAGGGAATCTTGCAGCAGAAGCTAGAGGATCCAAATGAAAGTCAACTTATAGGGTATACTCAGACCTCTGAAGTCTGTAGCTATGTAAAGAATCTCTTACTGATTCGGGTCAACCACTAAATTGAAAGCACGTTTACCTCCAGACCCTATAAAAGATGTCCCTCAGACCCTTCAGTTTTGCTTGTCTTTTATGTATGCTTAGACAGACAAACATACAAACGGACCTACAGAAAGATAAAAAAAGTTTATGCAACCTTCAACATCGAACCTATGTCCACAGATGAGCTAGAACGATATGTTGGTTTAAAAATAGTGCAAAGAGCAGAATAGATAATCACTGACTTGATGACGACTAGAGCAATCCAAGTAAAGATAGCAGTACATCTTCCTTGATGGCCTCAGAGCAGACAATGTGACACGAAATCGCATCAAAGACAAGAAGTACCAGTGAAGATGGTGCGACAACTGGAAGCTCTCACTCTGCGCCATCTTGGAAGCTGGAGGACTTCGTCGGTGTTGCTTGGGGAACAGCACGATTGGTCTTAGAAAGGGGCATCACTTGTGCAGACTGACAATACATACATCCAGTTGATCATTAATTATTTATCTCTCCCTGTCCGTAGGCAATTTTGTGAGGGGAAAGAAGCTAGGCGTGGACCGACCGACATCCGATTACATGACTAATTGAAGGACTAAATGAATGAATATATTATTGAGAGTATTAATGATTATGGTAAGATTCTTGCCTATAAATTAATTTCATCAGTAAAATTCGCCTGCTTTCTGCATACCAACATCCTTAGAGCTTTTACTACAGATACAATAATCTCAGATTCAAAGTGTCTTACACCAACATGAGACTTATTTTAAATGTGATGTTCTCTAGCAGACATTTTATATTTTGTTATTATTCGTTATTAATTGTTAACAATGGCGGGTAAAGAAGACCTGGATCTCAAGATTCGAAGTACTTGTCAAATGAGAATCAAAACCGTTTATGGAAAGCACTGTAGCAAGGCGAGGTCACCAGCACAGGTCACGGGGAGCAAAAGTCACTAGGTGCATGACGGGAAATGTGGCCACGCGCGGCTGGGACACATTTGCGCTAATGAGGCTCTCCTTGCTCAAGGGACATTACTCGTATTAATTGGTCTGGATTGCCTCCTCTCACCGGGATTTTAGCTTTACAGGAGCCAGGAAGTTGTATGCGATTTTATGTTAACTTCTCAACACTGCGCGTCACGGTTCAATATGTCCACCATCGCTGCGGACAGAATTTTCGACGAACTTTTCTCGTTGGAGGAAGAAAAATTAGGCTTTTTTTTTGCATTATTTTTGTCTGTACTCTAGCTTGAACAGGCATTTAGTTCAATGTCCTTCTCTCTTAATTCAGCTAAAAATGGAAACACACTTTGCAAGTCTATAGGTAACAGGACCTTCGTGAAAGGATCCAGAACATTTCTCCTCGAAGGATGCTTGGAATTTTAAGAAACGGAATTCAGAAATTCTGTCAGTTTGAACAATTTTCTTATCAAGAGCTTTTATTTCTGTTCTTTCTGCATTTTGTAAAACCGTTTATACCAGCTTTAAAATTACAATCTTTTTGTTACGAAGCCAGCGGCGTTTGAAAAGAAAGGGAATCATTGGTTTTCACTTGCTGCCATGCTGTGAGATCGAATGTCACAACATCGCTGCTGCTCTCCACAAACAAGAGATGGCTGGATACACTTCAATTAACTGTCATCTTCATTTCGTCCTTGTCTTAAGTTATAGATCGTGTCTACAGGGCGAGAGAGAGTTTTGTTTGCGCACGGTTAAGAAACATGCATCGATCAAAATCAACGGTAAATGGCTAGCACTGATGATGTTTCCGATTTTTAACAGTTGTTTGTTAGTTCTCTTGGATTTTCTGACTCGAGCTGTGCCATGATTCATCGTCTATTTGTTGATCGTAGTTCGTCCCTCTTTTTAAAAGTGCTTTCAGCTTAGTAAGGAAACAGCCTCGTTTTCAACAATTATTTTGTAATTCTTCGCAAGCGGTTGAAGTCTTGTCAAATGTGCTTACTGAAAACGCTGCATAATCAAAATTAATTACATTTTTCTATATAAGTTTAGAATTCACTAACCGTTACCTATTTTCCTTTTCTAGGAGAGAGAGAGAGAAAAAAGGTGCAAAGGGACACCGATGCGATTCTGGCTTCAGTCCAACGTAAAAGGAAATAAAATAGCATCCGGGGACTTTATTATCGGGGATAATACACTTGTACCGCTGTAGATGACCAGACCAAGGAGAGGCAAATCAGGTTTGGAGTTCAAGTTGTCGCCTTACTTTCTGCATTAGCCAAGATGGTTGTGGATGCCTCGGCCACTCTTTGCCGCGTAAAGCATTTCCGGAAGTTCATCGTTCGGCGCAGAGCCGGGACCTGGTTGTCTGCCCGCGCAGCGAATCCCAGATACTCTCCCTTCCCCAGCCATCAGGATGTACCCTGCTGTTTGCTCAGTCTAGCAGCACAAGCGGTCTGAAGGCGAGTTATGAATGCCCTATATGTCATAGTTAAGAAGATGTTTTTTTCAGTCTGAGTATATTTATGGCTTGTTTTCGTCCTCCGCAGGAAAAAAAATGTCTTTGAGGTTCTTAATAAAGCTAATGATGCACGGTAAGTCTTGAACGCTGTTAATGTTCTAGAACAAAGTCTCAGTCTGCTTACAAAGAAAATGTGAAGCTTATCATATTCTCCTTGCACTTGTTCAGAATATATTGGATGGGAACGGGAGTAAGTAACAGTGGTATAGCTAAATAGTCCCAGCTTCCAGGTGCTCTGAGAGTTGGAGTACAGCATATGTGTTTGTAGAGCTGACTAACGATAAACAGGTAGACAAACTGATGAGAAAATACCGAACGGAGAGTGTGATGGTGTTTGTCAATTCAATGTCCCTCCTTCACCAGTCCCTGCGACCGTAAAGTAGGTCCATACCAGTTCTCGGTAACCAGCCTCGGTAGGAAGAACTGCTGACATTCAACCGATTCAAATATCGTCTCAACTGACAGCAGCTATTTTCCATCGTGAACTCAAAACAATTACTGGTCGGGTAAATGGAACGGATATGACTTTGTTTTAGGACAGCCAATAAGCAACCATTCCCTGCGGGATTTTTCGACTGGTGTATTCTCTTCCATTTGTATATTTGATCCGAGCTTAAATAAAACTTCGCAAGGAGTCGCATTTCAGCATTGAAAATTTTTTGAGCACTTAAGCGAAGTACGATAATTGCGAGCGTGTTTTATGTTCAGAATCTTTCTCTGAGTCCTGCAGCAGTCTGTCCTGAAGGCCTGGTCCTCAAAAAGGTGTCCTGTCCCCCTGTGTGCAAAGTACTGCCGTAGGGCTTTCAATTGTGATGTGGTTAAAATTGTTAACCTGTATCATGAAGGAGCCTACCTGTGCAAGGTGTCTGGAATGCAGTGTTCCTCTCCTCCCCTGGCAGATAACATTTGAACTTTTGCTGCCAGAATTCGTTGAACCAAGGGTTCCTCTCGGAGGTGGTTTTGTTGGGCTTGAGGGAGGCGTAATGCTCGTCGAAGCCAGGGTAAGGGGGCGAGTGGAGCTTGACAGAGATGCCCCCAGCTGCCGTCTCCTCCTGCCCCCTGACCACGTCCAGCCGGTTGCCCCAACCATCGCTGCAGGACAGAAAATGGACAGTGATGTCATCAAACATGAAACAGCGCCCTCTTTGCCTTACTATTGTAAGATATTGTACATCATCATTGAAGCACAATAAATTGATATTGAGGTTAACAAGCATGAAGCAGCGCCCTCTTTGCCTGACTATTTTCCTGGAAAGACATTGCAAGCTATCGTCATTGTCAGGCTAATCGTTGTAATTAGTCTTCTCTTCCTTCTCTCTCTCTTAACCCCTTGTTTCCTACTCCCCATTCATTTTATGCTCTCGTTTCTTTTAATCGCTGTAATCACTGCTAGTCAGGGTGCAGTGGCGTAGGAAGATGATCGACTTTTTTGGGGTGGGTGGAAAGGGAGAAAGGTGGAAGGGGAACTTCCTGATGAAGTGAAAGAGGTTCATATACTTGACTCCTCAATATCTTCTTCGAGGGAGCGGTTGCCCCCACATGCTCCCCACCGGTTCCTGATGTCCTCATTGACCTGTCCCTACCCACTTATAAGTATCTTTTCAACAGACCCTGCTAACTTCAGGCGTCTCAATTCTTTTTGAAGTATCGCCTGGATTAACATCCGAATTCCAACTTTTGCGGGCAGTCTAAGCACCGACGGCATTTAACATTGGAAGGAAAAGGAATTCTCTCTCTCGCTTTTCTTTCTTTCCCTTTCTCTCTCTTCTCTTCCCACTCCTTCCACCACCCCCACCAACACCCCCCCCCAAAAAAAAAAAAGAAAAACAAAAAACAAACGCGCGTATCTTAGATGAGATGATAAGATAAAAGCTTAGATGATAACAGGAGAAACATTTGCTTCAAATCACTAGAGTAGTTTCCCCTCCACCGATTAATGTTAGCGACATATTCAAATCCATCTGCACCAATCTGTTGCCATTATAAGAGAAAGGAAGGGAGGCTGTTTTTGAGGTCTGTCGGTACAAACATTGCCACGACATCAACTCGCTAAGCGAAAAGCGATGTTAAGAAAGTTGAGGACCTTAGCTAACTTCTGAAAAGACTTTTTTTCCCCTCTTTCTCTCTCCTATTTCCCGTCTTCCCATCTTATAGCCACCTCTACAACACTCTCCTCCCGTTCCTTTTTTTCCCTTGCTCGTCGTCGAGTGTTGTGTCGGGGTCAGAGGTCGATACGGTGTTAGGTTCGGCACTGAAGTCACGTCTGGCATCTGTTGCAGTGACAGTCACCTAACACCTGCTACAACAATCAACCAACATCTGCTGCAACACTCACGTCTGACCGTTGCGACAATTCATCTCACACCTGCTACAAAATTCCCGAGCAGAAAATAGAACAAAGTTTTCCCAATGTCTGATGGAATATTTCGTTTTCTTTGTGAATTCGTTCCTCCTCCATAACTGAGGTCTGCACAAGTTAAGGATTCAAAATGTAATAATGGATAATGTTTACTAAATCAGCAAACTTTATGCTGAACATTTTTTGTCATTAAAAAAAAAGGGATTTTTCAGGCAAAGAGGTGACTCTTAGTAGGTTGCACGCAGAGACAACAGACTTATCATCAGTTTACAGTGTAAACAGATATTAATTCTCTACCCACCCGTATTTTATGTAAGATCAACGTCACTTTCCTTTTTCTTCACAAACATGACCATATCACATTTCAAAAATGGCGTTTGCACTGTTTTTGTTTGTTTGTTTTGTTTGTTTTTTTTGTTGTTTTTTTTGTTTTTGTTTTTTTTTTACAGTCAGTTTCGAATTTAGAAAGCTACAAGCATTACGGAGATAGAAACACTAGGGTGGATGACAAAACCTAAAACAGAGGAAACAGAAAAAAAAGCAAGCGAAGTTTAAAGAGCAGGCTGTATCGACAGTAGTGTTATTTTTGGTGTGGAGACGAGGGCCATTAGAGGATGGTCATATTCCCGGTGTCATATTTCCGCCCCTGTATAACGTCTGGCGTTGCTGATGGCCGACAGTTGGTCACAGGACCAGCAGCCGCAGCCCGAGGGTCGTGCTCTTCCTCTCTCCCTTCCGCGCTCACCTTTACTGTTCGCGCATGCGCACTCAATGGCTCCTCGGCGGCCAACATCAAACGCAAGTTTCCTTGGCGTGCACGGAGCGGCCGTCCTCGACAAGGGAGCCATCAAGCACGCTACGGCGGCTCCTTAATGAGTTTGCTCCTCGTAACGACCGTGAATCTCGTCAAGTTTACAACAGCCATCTTGTTCCATAATGAAGTGCGGTCCTTCTGTTGGTGGGGATTATAACTTCCCATTCCTCCCCAAGTTCCTCTGCCCTCTACCCTACCCTTAGCTCGGTATGAATGAAGCTGATCTTCGCGAGTGACGGTGAAAGGTCGAGGTTGACCTGTGACCTTCTGCTCGACCCCATTGACCTTCTGGTGCAGTGCCCATCTCCTCTCCCTCGCTGCCTTACCTTTCCCGAAACCTCTATGGAACTAGGTACCCGCTCCATTGTTGGGTCACCCTAGAGAAGTCAGTCTGGACGACGATGTGTATAAACTTCAAATAAACATTTATCTCCAGTCAACTACGCTCATAATACAAACATTTTTTTTCTGAAACCAGATAAAGAATGACTGCATGAGCATAAGTATGGACAAATAATCATTCAGACCTAAAGACACACCTACTGGCAAACAAATGAAGCATACATACAGACGGACACACAATGATACTGAAATACAAAAACATTATCCCACAGACACAATCCAACACAGATCGACTGACTAGCTTTCTGGAGTTAGTGATTAAATCTTTTATTAATTATACTACAGAGAATATATAGGTATAATTACACTCCATATATATAAAATAATGCTAAGAGTAACGATACTATGTATAATAGGGATAATTATAAGACAATAAAATACAGGGTTAATTATACTACTTTAATACTATACAGATGTAATGTTTTCCCTCATATCATCGTCTGCTTTACAATGTCTACTTTAGTCTTAGTTCTTCTGGAAAACTAAATGAATCCCGTTTTACAACCAGCCTCTTCCTCTATTTTGCTGCACAAAGTAATCCGAGCAACACTATAAAGATCTTCTATGAGAACAGAAATATTTTTCTCCTTCCTCTAATGGAACAATAAACGCACTTCCCTGGAACATACTGTCTGGAAACACAGAGAAATGATTATCTTAATGCCGGTAAAATACAGGCCGATACTTTTCAGCAAAGACCAGCGGCGGAAGAGGCAATTACGTCACACAAACTAAACCCTCCGGACCGTTGGTCGCTACCCGTTGTCTGATGATGCATTTCGCGTGACCACCCAGCGTAGAGCGGTTAAGTACGCCTCGTAAACTCCATACTGGCCGGTGAGTGAACCAGCTTTTGAGTTTTTTTGTTTCTCATCGTCGTCCTATCTTTTCCGTCATCCATTTAGACATGGCTTCTGCTGCACTACTGAACTCCTCCTCATCAATCACGAGGGGACGTCCTTAAAGAAAATCGATGTTGTGAACTACAAAGTGGATGTAATGAAGCTCTCTAGAGTTTGCCTTTAGTGCCGAGGGGAAATGTCCACACGAGTCCAGAATAAATTAGCGATCAGTTACTAACAAGTTATCAGAACACACGTCTATTGTTAGTTTCATATGAGATGGATAGCGGAGTTGTAATTAGTTTATTTCTTACGAAAGAAGAGTACATTCACTTAAATTTGACACACGCTGACTGACACTACTAGTCACGCATGCGCTCTCTGGCACCGAACATTCCAGACACTCAGGCTTACGTCAGTCACACTCGCTCACAGACCTGCTAGAAAGGTCTAGACAGGCCTAGTCACAGCCGCGTGGCGGTTACCGGCAGGTCAGGCGGGGTCACCTACCCCACCGAAGCGCTGACGGTAGGCGACACATCACACAGACCGCTACCACAGTTAATTCGTTAATCTCATTTAATGCCTAATCAGCGACAAGAGATTTGTGATGTGAAGGAAAGTAAGATCTTGACTTTTTTCCAAAACTCAATTGGGAAAGGCTAACATCTTGTGAACCCTGAATTTTTGAATTGATGTCCTCTAATGAACAAATCCATTTATCTAAAAAATATTTGTACACTATGGTCAGCATTTAAGCCTGCCTTGCCAAAATAATATTACTTACTTTAAAAAAATAATTAAGTATTATTATCAGAGAAAATAAGTTTGTAGAGAAACCAATAAATGAAATGTAACACCTATAAAACTAAATTAACTAAACAGAAACAAAAAAAAACAAAAAAAAAAACAACAACAACAACAAAAAAGCGAAAAAAAAAAAGGAACGAAGGAAAAAAGTGGAAAAAAATTAACATAAACAACTCTCTCTTTCTCTTTCCTTCACATACACACCTACGCTATTGCTCATTCGCATGACAGTGCTTCGGTCTGAGCCAAGACAAACAGGACTTGTGTTTTTAACTGACACTGAGGGACTGTTGCAGGCGAAGCGAAGTCGGTCGATCACGTGACCACTCAAGCGAGGTTGCGAGGCGATTAGGTGAGTGTGTGCACGTTGCAAATATTTGATGCTTGAACCTGGCAACTGGCGGTCAAATGATAGAGCTGGTCAGGACATTGAGATGGTGGAGGGGAGGATGTAGAGTACCAGACTTGGATAAGAGCTCTCTAATGATGAGTTCTGTTTGCACGGCTCTTTCAAACTTCTTCTATTATTATATTATTATTATTATTATTATTATTATTATTATTATTATTATTATTATTATTATTATTATTATTATTATATGAATGTACTTAGGCGCATTGGTTTATGCCAGGCTACAAGAGTTTTAAATTTTCTCGAGAAACATTGAATAAAGCCTCAAGTCTCCATTTTTATCGAGCTGTAACAATGTTTACAGTGAGAACAGCCTTTCAGTGCAACGTGGAATAGGATATTTGCTTTCAGTTATGTCACTGTAGGCAAAAGGTAATATTTTATGAGGGGTCTGTACAGGTCATCTTGCAATCTGATGAGTGCAGTTTGTTGACAAGCTCTTCCGAACAGTTATCCACAGACACATGAATGATGGATGTGTGCAAGCACACACAAAATCTATACAAGGACTTGATGATGATGATGATGATGAGGAGGAGGAGGAGTCATCTCTACAACAGTGGAAACCCTGACAAGAACAGTACCTTCCGATGATGAGGAACTTTCCGTCGACCTTCTTGTCCTTCAGGGCCTTGAGCAGTTTCTGCACTGTGATGCCCTCGCAGAAGCAGATGACCACCGTGGCCTTAGGCGTCTTCTTCAGTGTCTCCACCACGCGGCCGAACTCCAGGTCGCTGTCCGAGCTGGCCACGCTGTCTGAGGAAGCGATGCACACGTTGAAGTTTCTGGCATTGTCAGTGAACATCTCCATGCCCCGAAGTCCATAGTTACCTGTGGGCGGGCGAAACGATAATAATAATAAAATACTAATACTAATACTAAGAAGAAGAAAAGAAGAAGAAGAAGAAGAAGAAGAACAACAACAACAACAACAACAACAACAACAACAACAACAACAACAAGAAAAGAAGAAGCAACAAGAAGAAGAACAACAAGAACAAGAAGAAGAAGAAGAAGAAGAAGAAGAGAAGAACAGCAAGATGAAGAAGAAGAACAACGAGAAGAAGAAGAAGCAGCAGAAGAAGAACAAGAACAACAGCAACAACAAGAACAGCAGCAACAACAACATCAACAACAGCAACAGAACAGAACCCTCTCAGATCGAGTGCCTACGGCGCTAAAAACATTTTAACAAATTCAATCAAATAGTATTTGCAGTCAGGTATAGAGTAACAACATGAACGGCATAAATAAACCAACCTAGCTGTGGGTTCGTCGATATTTTACTCATCTAGTTTATCACAAAAGGTCCTAAAGATAACACAGATGTACAATCTATCATCGCCACAATAAATAACCAGGAAGAGCTCCTCAATTTTCATTCCTTCAGAGATGTTTTGTTAAAGAGATTGAATTTCTCATGAGTCTAAGACACAGGATGTCTGGATCATGGTAAGAGAAGATGCTTTTACGGTAACTGAAGATGCATTTACAGTATGTCTTTTTCTTGGTAACAGACATATATATATAACTATGCGTTCGTAAGCACATATGTAAATAGAAGCAAATGTTTGCAACGCGACTTTATTAACCCTCAAAAGCAATTACAGGTAAGGTTAATAGGTGAGTACCTAGTGATAAGCAAATAATGTTCAATACAATGCTAGCAACTCGTAAATTCGCAACTTGTTGGCTTTCCAGACTAGCAGTCTACTCCCAAGTCTTCCAAACCTTTCACATATTGGAATGTATCATGGGATGTACTCGAGCCTGACCGTTTTACCTTTTTAATTAAGTTCTATTATTTTCTCTTTCCTTAACGCGTGATTTGCTTTATCACCATGCTTTTTTTATTTCAGTAATTTGCAAAAAACCCTCTAAATTTTAAGGTTATTAAAACATATTCAAGTGTATAAACCATACCAAAACAATGCTTACAAAGCATCATAGGACCAAATTGCTTTTTTGGTCTATATACCGGACTAAAACATTCAAATGCATATTCATTTGAAAATGAATATTTCACTACGCACCACGTTTATAAGCTTTCTATATATTTCAGATAGTATCCTTAACTTTCTTTTTTTTTTTTTTGGTTAACTTGCTTCCACACAATCACAGAATCTCACACAGTGACGATCATCCTCTCACAGAGGTCTGGAGATGAAGGAAATGAAGGCCCTGCACCCCAAATGGCCATCCCTCCCCGACACTCTTGGAAACCTCCATCGACCTAATTGAACGAGAGTATCCTTCTGGGGTCCTGGCGAGGGCGGGGTGCTGGAAGACCCTCCCTGAGGCTCCAGCGACCATAAGAAGCGACCATTAAACGCCCATCGCTCAAGCCTCCCGTGTGATTAAGTCCACGTCTTCCATTAATCAGTTTGCAGGTTCTGGCAGACATTTGTTAACCCAAACATTTTCGTCTCGTGAAAAGTTCTGCTCGCGCAGTCATCCTGACACAGCTCTCAATACACCAAGATGCCCGACTGTTCCAAGAATGAACACCTCTTCTCGTCAGGTGTAAATCATTGAACTGACCTTTTGTAAGCTCCTGTATATGAACTTGCTGGTTCATTGCCTACAAAAGTAATGTCACGATCGTTACCAACGGCTTAAACTTTATACTGACATCAAAGTCCAATTACTGGACAGCTCGACTTATGATATCATGTCAGATTCTATCAAAGTTGGTCTGGTTAGTGAAGCTGTAAAGTTAACATACCCCTGCTGTTAATAAGATCTGGTAGATGTAGGGTTTGTAGAAAGACAATCAGCAAACATCTCGGAAGCATGTAGACCCTAACGAGATGTTCGAATGATCGCAAGCCGTTGATAATGAAGGACACACATCTCCGAAAACACGTTTCAGCAGAGAACTGTTGCAGGACATCAGTATGACATGAACCAGTCCCACGGAACAGGCTTTCAATTACCTGATCAGCGCCCTCTGGATAAGGACCTACAGCAGGAAGTTGAGCACGTGACAGAAAGAAACGGTCCACTAAGGGCCACAATTAGAGCTTCACTCGCTGACGTGGCCTCACATTGTCTGGACGTCGCCATCGAGACGGCGTTGTGCCGAGTGTCAAAAGTCCAGCGAGGATTGACACGACAAGATTGGTCGCGCTTAGAAACATCCTTTCACTCCTTAACATACCCGGATGTCCACAGTCATCCCCCAACGCCGGTTACCGATACTGGTGTGTGAATAGACATATTCACTCTAGTGTCAGACTGTCTATTGTACGTTTTGCTTTTACGTGCAGCATTTTACTCTTCATTCCTTCTAAGAATATTCAAAGAAACTCGCATACCACAAATATTCACAATTTACACATAACATTGTGTTGAATTAGAAAAAAAATTTATTTAAAAAGATTTTTAAAAAGTCTTGGACTGAAAAAGCAAGACATGATGTCAATTCTCACTCAGATGTGTTTTGTTTGAAAGTAATCTGCTCTTTCAACTTATTGTTTTGAAGGATGCACTAAGCATGAGGTTCTGACATATAAAAGATTAAATTTTCTATTTAAGCTTTAACCTTGTTCTTGAAAAAACAAATTTTCATAAACATTTTTTAACTAAAAACTTGTGAACGTTTACCCATAGATTCTATTCTGAAAAGTTTAAAGTTTATGACAAACATCGGCCAGTGTACCAGAACAAATATAAAATCCAAATAGTTCTCAAATGCACGGACATCTATCGTTGACAGAATTCAAAAACAAAGTTCTTGTTTAGTGCAAAGATGTAACAGTGCATGACCCTTCACTTCGCTCCCAACCTCGTGATCACTCGTTTTCGCAATCAGCGTCCGCCACGGGAATATCAGGCAAACTGATAAGCATGTCCATAAAAACAGTTATAAGAAATTTTCCAACATTTTTGAAGTATCCCATGGAGCATATCCAAGATGAAAGATTTCATCGCGACCATTACATTATTCGGAATTAAGGGATGGATGTCCTATTTTTAAAATTTTCGATTTAATCTCTAACATAATCTTCTCTGCTACATTAAGGGAACATGAACCAAATTTTAGCTGGAGGTCCATTTCATTTATTACTTGATCTGTAGACAAATGAGAATTGCCTGCGTGTTACCCGTATTTGGTGACAGTTGATTATGAAGAAATGAATACAATAAAATAAATAAAAGCACCGTGTCTTCTTTCATTAAACATTAAACTCCGGTAATGTCTGAGCGGAAATAAATATTATGTTCTCGATGGCATCTAATACTGAGCTCCCTTGAAACTTGTAGTTCAGTGCGCACAATGGCGGATCGTTTGTCTGCTCCCAATGCCCGTGTTTTTCCATCAAATCCTTTTACAGCATCCGCCTTTTTGAAGTTAGGTATCGATCAGGTCCTCTGGAGTGCTGGGCTTTCAACACGAGGACAACACAAACTGGAGTCCCTTTACTACACTTCTACACTGTGTCCAGACAAGCGAAGAGGTTGACCAGGAGACAAGAAGAAAGTAGAGAGAATGGCTGAGAGGGCCGGGGAATGAACACAGGAGATGTCTCATCTATAGTTGCTGATGTCAGCGCTGGAAAAGTTGGATCGCCATTAAATAATCATTATTTGAGGATTTGAAAACAAACGTGCAAGATGGAAGAGAGGTGGACGAGGTTTGAAAGAAACCGTTCGCATGCTTCCTTGTCCCGAGATGTGGCTTGTTTTTCTTTTCCGACATTGCGTGATGTGGGAGATGGTTTGAGGAAGTGTTTCAGAGAAAAAAAAAAGAAAGGAAGGACAATCAATGTTTTCCGACTAACTTCCGTTTCTATGGCGTTCATGCTGAGTTCATTACCGCTTTGGATAACATACTTTTGGTCACACAGTTGTAGGAAGTGAACCAGCAACACACTTTACTGTATCTTTCTCATTTGTTTCTTCTTTCCTTCTCTTCTTGGATTTTGTTTCTGATTTTTTTTTCTTTTTCTTTTATTTCTTCCTCGCGTTCCATCTTTGTTTCTTTCAGCTGGTTTGAAAAAAGTCGCACCCAGTCAATAGCGGGCTTAAAGGTTTGTTTCGTTTGCATGTTTGTTCCCATCTACCAGTCCAATGCTCTCTGTCCTTATTTTTGTCTGTCCGGTCTGTTTGTCGATTTGCTTGAATGTGAATTTTAGGATACATCGTTGTGATTGCGAGCATTCTAATGGTTTTACTGACCGATCAATCCATCGATCTGGATGTCCAAACCACTGAAGACAGAACGGGATGAAATTTCATTTGGTAAGTTTGGTATATTCTATCTCACCCTCACCCCCCACATTTCATTTTCACTCTCAAGATACAGTTTTCTTGATAAAATATATGAAGAGCGCAGGCCAGACCATGAATTTTAGCCATACTCTCGTCTGGCTGATAAACATTGCAAACCAGATTATACTGCTTTATCCAGAACCAATCTGGTTCCGTTTTTACGACCTGCATAGTTCAGAAAGAGAGTGTATCACATTTATTCATTTTCCCAAAAGCTCATATATCTGAGAAGGAAATCGATTGGCAGTGAAAACTACTCACCTCAGTGTGAGGCTGTCCAATCTCACTGGCGATTTAGTAGCTATAACATATTGATTTGATCCTCCGGGATCACAAAAGGTCTTCTCGCAAACTCATATATTTTCACCCGCAAACATCGGTATGTAAGGACAAAAGGTCTCAAATTTTTGTTGGGAATGGAGAAGTGAGATGAAAGATGCTTCCTTTTGAAGCTAGTTCTACTATTTGTGGTAACTGCTGTAGAAGTATTTGAAAACAAGTGCAGTATGTAATGTACACATTGCAAATTTATGTGTGGAAAACATTTTTCTTACGAATCAGATTATCACTTCTTTGAATTTAAAAGTAAATTGAAATTCTCAGCTCAACTAGTCAAGAGCAGTGATGTCAAAGGTGTAAATAATTTATCCGAAAACTATCTTCTTTAAGATATAAACATGATGTTGGATTTATGAGGTTAAAACAGATGACAAACGGAAAATATACGATTGACTAAAGACCACCTAAATCTTGTTTATTCTCTCTCTCTCTCTCACTCTCTCTCACTCTCACTCTCACACACACAGAGTTGAACCTGTTGTCACAAACACCTTCATCATCAAACTTTCTCAGCCAGTAAACATTAAGTATCCGAGGCTACAGAAGAGATCATGTTCGCCGGAAGACTACTAAGAAAGAAATGCAGCCGCCGGCATTGTAACCGCTCCCTCAACAAGAGAAAAGTAAAGATGGCGAAGCCAGTGTCTACCACCCACCCACACATTTCTTATTAATAACTAGGATTAGACCGTCGATCTTCTAACCTTGTATGCGCATACGTGTCTGCGCGCATGTTCGTGTGTTCATGAACTAGTATATGGGTTAGATATGACATACAGATGCATCTCTCTATTATGCACTGTTGATTTCTGGAAAACAATTCCCCAAATACATCTGGTAAACAATGTTCATTCCTCCTTCGATAGCTCAGCGTTTTCTATCTTCTTCCTTGTGCTTTTTCCTCGTCCTTTATCTTTTTTGTTAATTGCTGGTTTTCTCGTTTTGCTGTGATTTTTTTATTATTTGTGTGTGAAGACGGGGGTCTCCATACACTATGGGGAATCATGTTTCCACTGACAATAATAGCTGCCTGCAAGTATTGTTCCTGTAACATCATATCAAACTTTCACAAAAGAACGCAAAGAGCGGCTTTAAAAATGTTATGGAGACCGAAAATAAATAAAAAGAAAAAGAGCACGTAGTCTCCAGACTGAGGAAATATGTTAAGAAACTCATTCTAATGGCTGCAGGGCACCTGCGGCCATCTTTGACTTTTAGCACGCGCAATTCCGCGCCGTCATTCACAAAGTTTTTGTTCTGCATACAGCAAAATGACCCTGTCAGCTGATTTTTTTTCTCGTTTTTTTTTATTCGTTTTTTCTGCTTCCCTTCACTACTTTCTCTCCTTCCTGCCTTGGTCTCTACGGTTTGCTTGTTTGAGCTTGCCCTACATCGCTGCTACAGTACTTTTCTGTGCTTCTCTGAACGATCTCACCGTGAAGAACGATCTCACTATTAAGGACTGGGAGGTGTTGGCCTGGACAGGTGTTGGGAACCCAGAGACTGTTTCCTCCTAATCATATCTGTGTGCGACCATGAACATATTATAACCAGTAGACAAGGCTGAGGAAGGTGTTTACACTAGAGAAGGAAAGGAGAGGTGTGACAGTGAGCGGTTCTCACTCGCACGTGCAAAATAAAAGTGGGAAGGTATGTGCACGAGCGAAACCATACACTAACGCACTCACACGGGTTCATCACCACAGCACGTGCTTCTTTCAATCTTAAAAGACAAAATGACATGAAAGAAAAAAACAAAACCCATGGAAAAGATCTCACCCACCTAACGCAATAACAAGAAATGCTGTAGTATTCAGAAGAAGATAAACTTTATAATCATGTCAGTCACATTCTAATTTAAACTGACATACGAGGTTTACAAGAACAGGTGACAGCATTATGTCTTCTCCCATTTCTTCTAATAGTTGTAATCTTATCCAGATTTAGCAGACCAGCCCTTTCTTTAGACACGCGCTGAGTTATGGAGCTTCTCGATATGTTTTGACTCGTTTTGAGACAAAAACTTTTTTCTGTAGTTGCCATGGTACTCGGCTAGTAAATACAGTTTTAAATCTTTATCAATTGAATTAGCATTTTTTTCACGATATGTAACACTAAGTCAGATAAAATATCTCTGACTAATAATTCAACTGTCGTTTTGTCTGGACTAATTTGGCAGAAAGGACATCTGTGTCTTCAGTCGAGTAATGTCCATGTTAAAGCTCTAGTCACTGGCAATATTTTTAAGAATTTCCGGGCTTTTGCTTTAGTGTTGCCTCGACAAGTAACAGTTAAAATTGTCCTAATCAAATCTGCTTTATTTATTAAGGAATTTTGAAATACTGTTGTCTGTGATAGGCTGGAATGTCCCTTTAATCCATCGTTAATCTGTTGTGAAACTTCTCTCTACCTCGGGAGGAGTGGTTCGTTACACAGTCTGGTAGCCTTGGTTTTAATGTCATTAAAGAAATCTCTTAAGTATTTATCAGAGTGCATTTTCTCCAAGGTCTTCATGCACACACTAGCTAAAGCTGTTCACAGTTTTTGGCATGTTGTTTCCATTTTTTCAGGAACAGCAAACAGAACCCAAGCAGCTGAAACCAAAGAATGTCGAGAATTGCTGCATCACCGCCAGGAGACCCACAGCGCTCTTACCTTACTCCTCGTTGCCCTCGGAGACTACCTCAAATGTTTCCCCTGCAACGATGATAGTTCCTCACTAAACATTTTAGACATTCCATCGCTCTTGTCCTTACTGTCCATCGAGTTGGGCGAAGGGGACATCATGGTTGGCACAGAATATGTTTTATGATAATTTAAATTCTATTTCCGGAGATATTTGCTGAGCGCTCGTGTTGTCCTTTAAGCCAAGAGAAGGTGTTTGCTGCTGAAGCATTGTCAAGCTGCTAGCAGCCCACTGGCTTGTCCAACACTTCATGCTGCTGCCTCCACCTGTCTCATGCACAGGTCTAATTGCTCTCTCTTTGAAATTTCTCTAATTTCATCTGCCATGATTGCCATGACATTCTGCTTGTCCAGTATCGTCTAACACAGACCGGAGGATAGAGTGTGCCATTATCTGAGTAATTATTTTTACTCTTTCTGCTGGCAAATATCTTGTGTCCACTGTTCATGTGAATTCTAAAGCAAGCCTTTCTACTCTGATGTAGGTACATCACTAACATCATCATCGTGACCACGAATAGACTGTGTCTAACGAAGCAGATGAAAGGTTACTCACTTCACTCATGTTACTTGCAAAAGGTTCCTACTGTTAGTCATACTGGGTGGGAATATGAGCAAAAACTGAGGTCTCTGTTTCTGTAAACATCTTGTTCATGACACAAGCTCAATATATGGAAAACATTTGGAGGCAGTTGAATGTTTATGAGGGTTTCTTCATTTTTTTGAATCATATCGAAATAAACGCCTCACCAGCTTTACAGCTTTGCCAATGGCCATGAGGATGTTTTCTCTTGTAAGATGTGATGAATCTTTATATAAGGTCTTGAAGTATAGGATATGAGTAGAGGTCTTATATATGTGTATGCGTGCTTTAAATGTTATATATTTTTCAGTGTATATATATATATGTGTGTGGAGCTCTTGATACATGTGTTTATATCTGGATTGTGTTTACAGCAGTATTAAGAAAGATGTTAAATAGTTTTTTTTGACAGATTCTAACACCCTTGCTGGAGAAATGCTGTTTAAGCAATAAAGAATCAATCAATCTCGTTCCCTCGTGACTTTGTGACCTTTATAAACCATCATCGCATGATGAAGGCGAAAAGAACGATTTAATCGTCCTCTGGCACAAGAAGTCCACAACCTTATCGTTTGAACTGGACAGGGATTTTTACAGGGCCTGCTGCTTTGCCATGCTATAGCATTCGTTGCTGGCTCGGTGTAAAAAAAAAGTATTAATCAATTCTCTCTTCTTCTCCGTCTTTTTCTTTACCTTTTGCGCTTTGTGAAAAATCACTTTTCAAACATTTTGGGGGAAGGGTATCATTGCACCATCAAAAAACATTTTCTTTAGAGGAGAGGTTGGTTGCTCCCTTGACCTTTCTGTCCTATGCCACTGCCGAAGGAACAGAACCATGGAGGAACCTCACGAAGAGAGATTTTGTCATCGCAAGATGTCCTCAGACTTGACTGAGCATGCTGTCATCACACATTAAGGGGTTACATCATCACAAGGACCTTCTTCTCCTACCTAAGTAACAAGGTAAGCATTAGTACTAGTCTTCTCTTCAACTTCGCATGTAAGATTGGGACATCAGAATTATTATCTTCTTATCTCTGAGTATAAGATGCAGACATCAGATTTATTTTCTTCGCACCTCAATCGTCTGTTGGATGTAGACATCAGAATTTTGTTTATCCTATGTTTTTATCTCCAGTGCAAGACGTAGACTGAATGACTCCTGTGTTTGCTTTTTATTCAGGTCGGGGAAATAAAAACTGTTATCTTTTTTCATCTCTCTTTTACCTACCCTCCTCACCCCACTGTGACCTGTTTATACTTTTTCTGTATCTATATATCTCCAATGTATTCAGTCGTCAGACTAGCTTTTTGTCGAAGGAAGCAAAGATGAGTGGCTGACATAAAGCAAAAAACAAGGTGGTGGTTTCAAGATTTGCTGATTTACCTATTTGAAGAATTTAAAAGGAGCCGCTGGGGCTTTACACAGCTCAGCCGGTTGTGAATAATGGAACACGCTACTTGCTTCTTCCACTGATCTTCTTGAGAATTTCTTACCAGTTTCCCATCAAATGCTAGGAGGATTGCAGCAAAAACCTTTCCCTCTGACAAAACCAAGCTGAGACAGTGTGGCCGGTATAAAGACCAGACCGAGAGAAAGACCCGCGAAACTCGGCGACTTGCAGGCGCCTCGGTCTAGTCTGGCATCCACCACTGAAAGCAAAGAAGCCAAAATCTTCGACTTGGTGGAAGACAAGGATGATCCTAAAGCTTCTTAAGACATCGATACTTTTCATTGTTAATAAGAAGTTTTCACGAGTAGAAAGTATTTTCCTCTTGAAAATAATTATTTTTGGATAAATTTTCATTAAATGAAATTGTTTCCTCTGCTAGGTGGTACTTTTCATTAAGGAGATTCTCATTAGCTTTGAACAAGGATAGCAATAATGAGAAGAAATATATGGAAGCGAGTTGTTCTCTCGAAAGCAATGCTTCGGGGATTCTGGGAGAAAAACGGGTTTAAAAAGAACTCCCAGAATTAGTTATACAGCGTCCTCAGCACGTGTGGGGTGACTAATGCCGAGAGCTTCTGAACACTAACGATCGGTGATGGGTATGACGATCCACCCTCTCCTATTGCAGGGTCTTCGCTCGTCAGAAAGTATTGGCCTTCTCCTGTTGACGGAGTTTCTGAAATAGATAACCGACTCACAAAAAAAGGAAGAAGACGATGCTGACAAGCACACGTGCGAAGAGAAGGAATGAGGAGGAGATTGAGAAAGGGAGTGAGGAGGTCTTCTAGGGCCGTGTCTTCCGAGTCAAGCATGGACAGCAGGCTTCCTTCAAGGAGTTTCGCTCACGACAAAGTGCTCTCGTGCTTATGTGTGATTGCTGTCTCCTGTTCAGAGAAACAGAAGAGGGTTTGGAGAGCAAACAGAACTCATCTCAGAAGGTGAAGAAAGGTTACAGCATTACGCATTTCAAAGATATATGACATGTTGGTAGTCATGATCTCCACAATATGTGAATAACATGCTGACAAATTAAATTTACGTTGGGGCCAGAACTGGTGCCCCTACCGATTATTGTTATTGTATCTTGTTTATGTACAGTTTTTTGAGCTTGCCGTGGTGGTGACAAAGCGCTTTACCGCTTCTCAGCTGCAATTCTCAGCTCGATTCTGTTTTGTTGACACATCATCATAATCATCATCGTCAGCAGCAGAATTGTTCTTCTCATGAGCATGCCAAATCCTTACTAACATAAACTTACAGTAAGGAGTCTCATGGGGACAAATCCATTACAGACTAGTTAGCCCAACACCATGTCAACTACCAAGATGGAGTCTCTTACTGTCTTTGTTGCAGCACCCTCCGTACTCCCGGGAGGCATCCCTTGTCTCTACAGCTGGAGCCATTATCGACTGTCGATTAAGGAAGCTAAGGACCCATTCTCTTTCGACTTCGTTCACTCCTTTTCTTTCTGAACCTGTGTAACACTTATCGCAGACTTATCGTGGCACAAACACAAAGCTCTTGATAAATTTTTCAAGAATTTAACTTAAAAAAAATAATAATGACATTTTTAATGGCCAGACCAAATTCAATTCACAGAGAAATTTGCCCTCGTTATTCCTCTTGTTCAAATTCCGGCTCTCGTTATCATTTTTTTTTTTAAATTGGAGGCTGTCCATCCGTTCTTTACCTGACAGGATGGTTTTAGACAGGGCGCCAGGTGAGTGTTGAGTGTGTTCGTAATAAGATGAGCTGCCAGCGGCATGCCGGGAAGAGACCGATGACGTGAGAGCATGGATCGCCATTAACCTCTCTCCACAACCTGTCGTCGTCGCTCTCCAACACTCGACCCGCACCGTGGAGGATAAAACCCAGAGGAGTCGCGCTTTCCTCCCGGAGCCGCTTTAATGGCCTCGCGGCTAGTGGCCGAGTGATCGACCGTTGTTGTGTTTTGTCGCTAGGTGACGCACGGACACCCGCCCAGTGCTGCTAACTACGGATCAGTGCCCAGTCGCGACCAGTAATCTCGCAGAGGTCAGGGGGTCATTCCGGTGAGGAACCTTACCGGAAATGACCTACTTGCCTGTGCCGACCAGCTACCTGCTGGTCCGAGAGGCCAGTTCGATAGGTCTTGTTCTTCGTCATTGCCTTTTCTGTGCTTCACTCCTCTCGTTCTTCGGTTTTCAGTCCGACTAACCTTTGTACTGTCACGTGAGAATCGCCTTTTGTGTGTTCGTTTGCTTATTTTGTTCATTCCTTAGTGATCGGACTCTACTCACGACAGATTAATGCCATTAAAACGATTTATTTTATGTCTTAATGGACATAGACAGCTTCTTTACAAAATAATCTGATGGCGACGATGTCTCCTCTACACGCTAACTACATCCTTTCAAGAAAATTCATTTAGCTATTATTATTCACAGACATCTTTTTTCTAAAATAAAAATTGATGCACAAACCAGGGTACATTGTTTGGACCTGAAAGCAAATCCAGTTCTTCTCAATTATTGATCTGTAATCAGCCAGTCGCGCCCTGTGTCCGGTCGTCTGTCAGTTCCGTTGGAAGTAAGAAGATTTTGTTCACACGCTGCAGACTGCTGACGATGCGATGCTGTGTTATTAGCTGCAGGTGGTGGGCGAGGTGCAGAGGGGTTTGGATGGAACGAAGAGGTCCACACCCAGTCCAGCTGATGGAGTGTATTGTAGGGGCTACACCCTGTTGATTGAGAGATCGCCATGTATGGACTAAGTGAAGATAAGTCGTTCAATGACGATGAACTGATTCTGTTTAAGGCACAGCAAGTGGAACTCTTCTCTTTTGCCTTCTTTGTGTCCCCTGATAAATCAAGTACCCATTGATACAGAGTGGATCGGAAGTTCAGCTAGATACATGTTCGAGAAGGCCTGCTCATGAGTCGAGAACACTAATCACCAGAACACGTTTCCTCCTTCTGCATGGACTGCAGCCTCTCGTTTGAGAGAGAGCCTTAAAGGGCCAGGTGCGAAGGACTTCCCTATTCACCACCTCAGTGACTGACAAAAATCACTCAGCTATTTTATTTTATGAACGTTTCTTTGTAGTAAACCCTAGGCTAGCCATTGCCACTGTTGCTGGACGAGACCCTCTTCAATCACGTGCCAGACTGGTGGGTCTGCAGGTTCGCTGGTTCTAGTCTGGTTGTTTTAAGGCATGTTAATGTCTGAATTCATCTGGAGGTTTTACAGTTCTTTGAAATATTCAGTCAGTCCATTGTTTGAGTACATCCGTGCTTTCTGTGAGAAGGTGGCCATTGCTGTCTTCAATGAGTGAGGTCATGTGTTGACCTGCCTTGGTGGGAGTCTTTAGTAGTTGCTAGACCTTTTAGCGGTCATCCTGTCGTCTTGTCCTCTCTAGTCTGTTACTGCCCCTCAATCCAGTTCTCCCTAGTTCCCTTTATCCCTTTCCTGATGGCAAAATTCCCCTCTTTGTACTTAAACGCTGCTTCGAGCTTTCTTTTCCTTTTTCTCTTCAAGCCCATCCTTTGACCACAGAGATTTAGGAGGTCGTTCGTGACCCAGAGTTGTTTCTTCTTCCTTTGACATTCTAACACTTCCTGATTATAGCATTTCTTTGGTGTTTCCAGCAAGGCTGTCTACCACAGTCCACCTAAGTTTATAAGTGAGTTGTTTACTTTGCCGCACACGATTAATGTGCAGACATTCCACAAACCAATAAATTTCCTTCTCTCAACTTTATAATTTTGTTGAGGTCAGGGTGCCTTAATCTTATGCCTTAATAGGGTCTTTGATAAGGTCTAGCCGTACATGAAGTCAATCGTTTGAGATAATAAAATGGAATTGCTGTTAATGGTCGTTCTTATTTAGTAAAAAGGTTATTTTGTCTCCATGCTTATGTCAACAAAAGCCAGCGCAGCCTCTCTTTGGCATCGCAAGTCGTGTTAACGATGGACCAAGGACAGAGAGACTGGGATCGAAGACAACATATCCCGGCTAAGTAAGAACTATACTTTGTCTTGCCTCATCGTTCCGACAAAGCTAAAGTCTGTCATTTACCGTTTAAGTCTGGCCTCTAAATGTCCCCTTTTAGTGTCGACCCTAAAATGTAACAGGATACCGCTTGCTGTTCTCAGGGAATTACTCCCGACTTCCGTCAGAAATGAAAGTCTCGCTTAGAGCTTGTCGAGCGCCTTACTGAGAAGCAAAGAGCAGGCTATACACATTGTCTGTTCGCCTCCCCGTGCAAGCGACAGGGTAGTGTATCCTTTACTTCATTACTAGAGGAAAAGGTCATGCAAGTCCGGGAAAAAAAACTTTAAAGGACAAAGTAAACTGCGCGGGCGAACAAGCCGCCTCCATGACTAAAAAACAAATGTCACCAAAGCTTAAAGAATGTTAGTGTTCTTCATGTCCTCGTGTCTACTTACTGGTCCTGGTCCACCTACTCCGTCTCAGCTCCTTGTCTGCTAGTGCCAGATATTTATTTGTCAATTATTGTAATGTTTCCCTTGAAAGTGCCAGCAAACAATAATGTCTGTTTAATGGCCTTCTTAACATTTCCGGGTATGCCAGGTACACCGTTGTGCCAGCAGATTTACAATGCATACTGTGTTTGTGCTTGCTGATACAGCTACTGCTTTTTGTCTGTATCGTGAAAATTCACAGCTGGTCATCGAAAGGATTCTGAAGAGAGAACATAATCTTCTTTACAGTAAACCTTTTTAAAGACACGTCGGTGAAAAGATCAAACAGCAAGAAATATTTTTTTCTTCTATAAAACTTCATGTCACTGAACGAAGAAGGATTTTTAGGGTTTTTTCTCTATTGTTCGTTTCTGCTTGATTTAAAACAGTTGTTCTCTGTGACTATGACATGTTTAAAAACTCACTATCGTCTCTCTCATCGTTATCATTCTCCTTATCGTTCTCAGCGACATTCTCCTTGACCTCATCCTGATCGTCGATTCCCTCGTCTTCCAGGCTACACAATCTTCTCTGCCTCGTGGGAATAAATAGCAGGCGATTTGTCCTCCAGTTCTCACCACCTCTCAAGAGGCTCCATGCTCCCATGGACTTGCTAAATGTCAGGCCTGTCTTTTGAACGATTTGGAATCATTTATCCTCTGCCACCTCTCTTGCTTTCTTTCTCTCACCCCTTGTTTGGACATTTCTGGTCTTGGCCTGGTGTGTTCCTGCAGTTAAGGTATCTTAATATAATTTTATTTGTGTTCAATGTTTACACTTCTGCTCCAAGGTTTGTACTATGATATTTATATTACATGGAACAACTTTTTATAAGTGATACCGTCAGAATATTTATAAGTTTTTGTTTTACTTGAATTAGTAGTTTTATCACTTCTTGACAGGTTTACTTTAAGATAAAATAATGCAGGTCCGGAAAATGATTGTCAGCTCGGTACATTTTTATTACTTAAACCATTATTAGAGTTAATACAATCTTTATAAACCCAAAAGACACCAGGCCTCTCTTTCGATGCGCATTTCGATGAGGCGAGAGAAGAAAGTTCAATATGTGCATCTGCAGTCGGCTCCTATCCTACTTTCTATGACAGGAACATATTTTATAACATTTATAGGACAATACATAAACATTTTCTTGTAATACCATCCAGCTTACTGGTATGATTTATAAAGAACATGTCTGCAAGTCTCCTCTGAAATTTCATTTCGAGAACGGAAAATTGTTTGGGTTGCTGAATATTCTTCTCTATTCCCTTAGGTCTTCCCCATCTTATTCCCCAAACAGGGGAAAACAATATGCGATGAAATGACTACAATAAAAACTGGTGGGATGAACACATGAAAATATTTTTCTCTCCATATCCTGGTGACAAGTGAGTTCGAAGTAAAGGTTGTTGGTTCGAGATTCCACTGACTGAAAACTTCAAGAGTGTCTGTTGTGGCATGAAATCAATCTTAAATAACAAAAATAACATGACAAAAATTATAAGGACAAGGCCAGGAGCTGCTTGAAAACTTTGGAAACAAATTATACATTGACAGACATTAATAAGAAGAAAAAATAGTTCTGCATTTTGAAGAAATTTCGAGTTAAATCAAATAATTTTCAACAACTAACTTTTTATGTTTTCCTGAGTTTCTAAAAGTAATAATAATATAGAGGGAAACTGCAAGGTCGTTGAGCTTATACATTCTCTTCTGGCTCAAGTAAAGGAACGAGCCTGGACATTTCCGCACACCACTGCATGTGTGTGGTCAACTCAATTGTGTGAATTGGAAACAGTCTCCTCTGCTGCTGGAAACGATTGGTCACGTGACGTCTGGAGACGAAACAAATACATTCTTTACGTTGCCCGGATATTGGTTCGTTTGTGAGTCCTCCATGGTCGCCTTACTGCTTTCCACTTCCACCAGCGAAATTTCAACGACTACGCCTGCAAGCTGTCGCTGCTGTCCTACTGCTAATGTCTTCCCTAAAGTAAAGCTTTCATTTTGTACAAGCGCGACTTATTTGGGTTTGGCTCTCATCCTGTTGGGCATTTTTATGTGGCATCCAAAAATTCAAAAATAATTTATACTATGATTACGAGAAATGTGTTGAAGCCGTTAAATATACTAAAAGAATGTCAAAGAAATTTAAATGATACCTACTGAGAGAACCTAAAATCCAAGTATCCCACGACTAAATAATATATAAAGAGAAGAAAATGCCTGAGCTAAAGGGAGCTAATATTAACATAAAGGAACTAAACAAAACTATATCAAGCAAGATACTCTCTAGCTATTGACAAACTGAACAGTGGTAAACAATCACGACATTTACAAGATGTATCCAAGCACGAAAAAAAAAATCTTATGATCAAATGTCAATTGTCGACAGCTGTAAGTAAGGGAAAATTATGTTTTGCTACCTCGCCCCTTCCGTAACCTTTAGCTGGTTATTATAAACCTTAATTTCTGACAATGGTATGTCAGCCTCGGCTCCGGAGTTCGACGATGTTTGATTTTCCCAAATTGTGTCTATCACAAAATGAAGTCTTTGTTCTGAGCTGCAATACCACTTTTAGCGATACCTCCCTCTTTTATCTCCATCCCCTTTACCCGCTGTCCGATTGGTAGCAGGCACGGGAAATTGTCCTCTACATCATTGTCACCAGTGTTTTCCCCCTCTTCGGAGGCCGCCATTACGCTTCAGGATATCGCCTGCAGCCAACACACTGCACCTTTTCTATCAAAACAAGGGCCTGCAGACAATCCAGACAATGGCATTGACCGTGCCATCATGGGCAATCACTCCCGACACTGGGATAATCGAAGACTAGACAGGGGACGTCCACAAACATGGCGACCCATAATAGCCACACAAGGGGGAGAAAGTATGTGAAGTCACGTCTTCAGCCCGAGTGACAGCCGCAGCCCAAGGCGACGGGTCGACTAATTGCCTACACCGAGCAGCGCTCCCTCTCTCGAGATAAAGTTAAATATGGCCGGCAAATGGATCCAATTAGCCTACTGGGGGAAGAGATTGTGAACATGGCAAAACCGTCGTGCTGCGGTAATCTGTGGATTACCTCCCATTAGCAATAGTTCATGGCGCATACTTCACGAAATTTGACGGCAAACCACGTGACTGTCAAATAATAATTATTTTTTTCCCCTCGAGCTGCATCGAGAACCTAGGGGAATGTCAGGTCTGGGGATTTAAAAAGATAAGGCCGAACATTAAACTCGTCTCATCTTCGAGTTATAACGCGTGAGTTGTCGGACGTGAAACCAATGTGTGAAGTCTCCTCAAAAGAAAACACACACACACACCGACACACAAGCACATCTGATGGTTAATCAATGCTCATCAACGGTTATAACTTCGGTCCAAACTTCGATGAAAAGATGCACTCTTGAGAGAGAGGGCAATGGAGAGTTTGCACCATCCCTGGCAGCAGTTCCGGTCACGTGAATTTTTCAGACTTACCCTTCTTTCTTACTCGAGCTTCCACCCCTCACCCTCCCACCAGCCTACCGCCATCTACCCCTTACTCAGCAGCAGCAAGGGCACAGCGATGGGTGACCTCCATTTCTCTGGATCAAGCAGTGAACTGGATTAGACAGCGGGCGGACTTTCACTTTTCTTGACAGATAAAAGGCAGGCAGGGAAGCGAGAAAGCGAATTTGGCGATTCTGCCTGTGTAGTTTTTTTGTCCGCCGGCGCTCATGTCTTCAACGAAAGAATTAAATTCTTTCCGCTAATATCCTTCGTGAATTACTGATGGTAGAGATGAAGACAAACAGAAGATAAACAGCGCACAGCAAGAAAGGAGAAAAAAACCGGGGAGGAGAACTAGAAGAGAGAATGAGGATTAAAAGAAATCACATATAAGAGAGTAGTGTAGGAAGAAAGAATCTTGGATGTGACAGCTAGTTAGTCTTATCTTATATAAGAAATAACTTTTTAATGCTTACGAACCTCCGCCTCATGGCCATGAGAAAAGTGGGTTTGCTGATGTCACAGCTACTTCCTTCAAAATGTAGGGCATCGGTTTTATTGTCAGTTAACAAACATGCATGAGGACGAGCGACTACGTGTATAGTTTGATATGTTTCTTGTCCAACTGTATGAAAGAAGAATGTTGGAGTCCTGAGTGTAACTGGAGTCGATTTTGAATTTCCCTCCGTACACTCGTTTCCTACAGACAGTTAGTACACACAATATGAAGATGAAAAACATAAACTGAAACTGCTTAGATGTTATCAGAAATACAGGACACGGCGATGAGGGAAGGACAACTACACGCTTAAAAGAGAAAAAAATCCAAGTCGTTTAAGAACACATCAGCACTCCGGTAATAGAATATTTTGCGACACCAAACACATGGCCATCTTGTGTGAGATTTCGGTTATTTCCTTCCCCCACTAATTTCTTTCGGAAATTATTGAGCAAATTTAGGCATGCCAGGCAAACCAGGATACTAGAGGGGGGAAAAAAAGATGCCAGCAATAAAAGAAAGATTGGGTTCGGGATGCAAGACTGATTGTCGGCTTGTGAGCGGGCTGCCCGTAAAGTGGGACAAAAACGATTTAGGGAGAAACCTTCGCAGAAAGAATTATTTCCGCATACGATTTAAGTATTAGAAAACACATTTTTCAGGCCCGTAAACTTAAATGTAAAAAACTGATCATGAATCAAACCTCGAAACATGCATTTTATAGCATTCTAGGTTGACATAAAATCGTCGGAGAATTTTTCTCGTGAAGCAGCATGGGTGGGTGGACACACTGATACAAACAGCTTTGAGGATGGAAAGAACTGAGATTGCTCTCATTCCATTTGCATGACATTTCGACAGAGAGTGTTTGTGTTCTACAAACCCATCCAAACACATCGAACCGAACTGGCGGTCTTATTGCCATTATTCTTGTTTTCACTTTGTTGTTCATTTGGTGCAGGCCTCTTTGTAGATGTGTCTGTAGTCACACGGTGTTCCAGGCCCTTTCAGGCATTAAGGGAACAAAATTTTTCCTATCAAGTAATGCAATCAATTAGAATTTGATCCTCTGCTCTCGTTTTTTAAACTTTTATTTACCATTCTTTCTTATCTGGTCATCACGCGTCGGTTAGTTTCCTTTGATCTTTTAATTTATTATTTGTCATTCTTGCACCTTTCTGTCTTTTGTTCGTATTACGGACATAATTAAAGTTGAAATCTTTTACCGTAAGTTCAGTAATGGGTTGAAAGTTTCTGATTTTTTTTTTTCTTTAACTTCTCCTTGAATCTTGTGGATGACGAACTGTTACTCATCGGCCAGTGAAGTCTCTGAGAGTACGATGAATGCTTGAACCTCAGACTTTTATTTTGCTACCGTTTGGAGGGCCAAAGTTTTACACTAAAGTATAGTTGCATGTGTTAGTGTGTGTACGAGTCATCAGCAGCCTGAAAATGTTGCACGGAGTTCATCTGGGGTCAAGATGTGAATACCTCCGAAGTCCCCACATCCTCTTCAGCTTCCTTCCCTCACCAAAGGTCAACTGTCTTCACAGTTCGTACTGAAATTTCGTGCCACAGGCTGATGGCGAATCCTTTCACGAGGTCCGTCTGTAAAGAAATGTACACATGTCCCCGCACTCTGGGGCTAAAAAGCAGGTTGGTTTTCGTATATCGACCCCATCCATCTGTTATCTCTTGGCTTCTGGAACGACTGTGGCCGCCTCACATTAGATCCGTCTGTGAAAATACACTTAAGAACCCTTGGACAGAGTTGAGGCCAATATAAGTCTGGGTAAAAGCAAACTGATGTCTATTTTTTTTTAACCATCCACACTCGTCTATGTATCAGTCTGCATTCTCGCAAATAAGACAAAATAGCACGGGACAGGGAAAAGAAAAGATCACTACTAAAAGAGGTTTTTTTGTAGTTTGCTATGTACACAACGTATAATAGGATTTAAGTTGTAAACTCCGTATCAAACAGGTGAATGTGTTCAGTTCAACAATATTTTCAATTTGCAACACAATACATCAGTGAGGGGCACACGTGCGATACGATATTGCGGAAGTGACGTCGGTGATAGTAATGTGTGCATATATCCCTAATAATAATGTTTACTTCCTCTAACGAGCTTGGCATACATTTAACCCTTCGCCACAAAAAGGAGTTAAAACTGACACATAACAGTTTGATTGGAAAAGATGTCAGCTTTGTGCATTGCTTGGTCATTAATCTAAGACGGAAATATCAAATATTATTATTGTGTAAAAATAAAAATAAGAAAAGATTTAAGGTGAATTTTAATCAATGTACCCCACTGCAATGATTCCCAAACGCTATGGGAAAATGATGATTAACCAAATTGTAAATGTTTTGATACCGTAGTCCTGTAAGAACCTCATCGTATTTTACCTTTCCTGAGAATCCTAAGTCCGTGTTTTCAATCTCTGTCATGGCTGACTTCATTATTAACGAAGCAAGCAATTTGTTTAAGAAAATTTAGGAGTAAACAGAACTGATCGTTGATCCCGATGTTATCCAATGAAAGAATCAGTAACGAAAAGAAACGCGCTGTGCGATTGGTTGAAGGGAGGAAACTCGATGCTTCCGCCAGTCTTTTTTCGCCGTTTAAAAGTGCCGCGTAAAGAAAATGAGGGAAGAAAAAACGACTCAGAATAATTTGCTGAATACGATGCCGGTCAATCTCTGATCCTTCACATTCAGCACAATTAGAACAGGCAGATTAATTACAAAACATTTCGGGGAAAAGGAGATTGCCGACAAGTGGGTGAACGACTTTAAGTGAGAAGAACACTTTTCAAACAACAGAGATCTTGGTGATTTCATGTTATTCTTTTACTCATTTTCTCACAAGTTTATTAAAATAAACAATTGTAAATGTTGTTAATGTGAGAGTGCATGCTGACTGGATGGAATGCATCAACACTTTTCTTCTATTGCTATTTTTTTTAATAACAGGGTAAGGTTAAAAAAAAACGGACTGACAGATTGGCAGGAATACAAACTGATATGAAGGCAGACAAACACAAAGGCAATGGAAAACGGAGGGATAGAGGACACGGCTGCAGGTGAACAGACAGATAAAGCGCAGGTGAACTGACAGATGGTCTGGAGACATTCAGAGCTTTTTTTCACGAGAGTACTATTGGGAAAAAAATTAGTGTTGTTTAAAAGACAAGAGTCGGCAGCTGATAGATTAAGATCTTTGGTCAAGCCATCTTAATCATACTGAAATAGTTTCATCCGTCAAATGCGAAACTAATTTGTCCGTCAGGAGAGGATGCTGCAAGACAGAAATTGCGCGTTCCGAGGCAGGGGCGATAATTTAGAGTGACAAAACGTCCAATTTGCCTTGATGAAGAGCCACGAGACGCCAGGAATCTGGGGCCAGCAAAGCCGTCCCATCACAAATCCAATTTAAAATTAAAACTATATCTGACATTCCGGCATAGAAATCAAAATTGTCATCTTGGGTTATAAAGACAGGATTACCTTCTCGTGATGACTTCAAAGGACAGTAACTTTTTTAAAGACTTATAAGCAAATCATTGGATTCGTTTAGTACCTCATGAATAGGCAGTATTTTTTTTATCTCTTTGTTTGTGGCAGAGATATACCCTACCATCGAACATTCATTCATGAAAATCCTAGAAAAAAAAATGTCTTTGCGAAAACCCAGTGTCAGACACGGCTGGTTTCGATTCCCAGACACACTGTCAGCAACCGTTGTAAGGTATTTTATAAGATAACACTCAAGCTCTATCTCGACCATGTTTCGTTTTATTTATTTCTTTAGCTCGAAATAAAAACATTTATCGTGTTCTCTGTGTTCCTTTCATAGTGTGTCTCTTATTTTTTACCTGTTTCTCTTAGTTGCGGCCAGACACTCCATTTATCAGTACAGTACCATCCTGTCCATCTTGCCAACGATGACCGGTACTCCTCTTCCCCACTGCATCTCCTCCCATCCCCTCTCTCCTCCCCCCAAGCCTGGAATCATTCTACTTGACTCCCCCCTTGAGTTTAGCCAGTGTCTTGGTTTCCTCTCCTCTCCTCTCTCCATCGATCTGGCCTGTCTACAGGTCTAGAACGTGCGCGTGCTTAAAGCAAACAGCGAAAGACGAGTCTTTGTGGACGGTTAAATATTTCCACAATTTTTTCTCTAAATCTTGCGAAAAACTGTGGCAACCGATTTCATAAGGCAAAGATGACCTAATCAAAAGACTACAACTTAGCATTCTGTCTTGGCTCCCGGGTTTAAACAGAACTGCAATAAAAATTGTTAATTATACTGTTAAGCAGACAAAGCAACCCGCTTGGTTCATGAAGTATGAAAAGTAAATTTGCATATTAGCGATTCTAAAAAAATTCTTTGGACTCCTTAAAGAAAAACTAAAAAGAGAGGGGAACCTTCAGTTAGTTGCATCAGAGTACTAGTAATGGACAGTTGAAAGAATGATGTTGGTCACGTGTGCATCCAGTCCTTCCTGAAAGCCACAAAGTCTGTGAATATTGTAACAGGAAGTGTTATAGTTAAGCCCATGCGCCGAACCTGCAATAGGGCTGCAGTAAAAACTTAAGGTATGTATACTAAAATCATTGCATTTCTCAAAGATATGTAATAGGTATTGTGAGATTTGTTCGTATCTATTGAATATCTCTGTACGCCTGTGCATTTCCCAATCCAATGATGTTACTATGGCAACCTCATGCACCATTCTTTTTTTACGCAAACAAGTAGTAAACCAAGTTTCAAATTAAAATAAAAGAAACTCCAGATTAATGACAAGAAAGGATTTGTGATTATCCAAACGCACTGGGAAACCTTTTCTCGGGGACATGATAGTTTCCTTGCAATTACATTCGCTTTTGTGCGGGCCTATAACTTCACCGGTGCTACTTGTCCTGACACGAAATTGGATCTTTCGGTTCGGTCTTCATAAGAAAATATCTGCCTAAAATATAACGAACAGTAATCCATACAAAGCCAAACATTCTGATTTTTCTTTATCAAAGAAAGGCACTAATTCTTTGTTGACTTATTAAGAAAAACTATGATATAAAAAACAGACACATGTACGCACACTCTCTCTCGCTCGCTCACTCAAAACTTCCCACGATTTCTATCAATGAATCCAACACCAGACACAACAACTTTCAGGCAACCAAAAGTGCTAATATTCAACATACGATTGAACACCCTAAGCTCCGAAACTTTCATCTAATACATTATCTGAAAATTTTTTAAAAAAAACTACCTAGACTTAGTTGAGGTCATTCAGGGTTGTTTTGTTTTTAAATATTGGCGGAGGAATATTAGGCTGAGTCTGTCCCTCGGTCACTTTATTACTCCCTTCGCTCGGTGTCTGCCTGACTTCCTTCAAACACTGTGCTACACTCTACCCTGCAGTTCGCACTTTTCGTTTGCACGTGGCCTGCCTCCCAATGAATCTGGCTTTGGACTCGACCGTTAGAAAGAGCTGTCAGAAGCGAAAATGTGCTGTCGTCTCTATTCGCCGAGCCCCGGCAAGAACAAGACTGTGCGGAGAATCAATGCAGACGAGGGAGAAAAAAAAATGGCCGAGCGTCAGTAAAAATAAGGTCTTTGGAAACGACGTTCAATTACGAAGACGCAGGGGGAAAAAAAAGCTGGGGATTCTTATCTTTCTGATTGCGGCGCAGAGTGTGCGTCACGTGACTGAGGGCGCACAGCAAGAGAAGAGTTCTCGCTCTGCTGGCGCTCCCTCCATCGTCATGTAGGGATGGGAGGATGACCTCAAGACTCTTTGTTCCTTCTCAACTGACGAGTTTGCTCGCTTTGTTTATTCTTTTTTGTCCATTTTCGTCTTCAGTGTTTTTCCTTTAATTTTTGTAGTCATATGCCTTGTCGAGACCTCTTTCCTCTACACGAGGGTGTGTTGCACTGCATCATCTTCACCTTGGTAGCACTCACGTGTTTGCTCGCTCACTGTCGCGCGAATAAATACTCACAAACTCTCTCTCACACACACACACACACTGCTTATAAGACTAATGAAACATCATATTGAACCTCATACTAGGTCAGTCGAGACTGGAAACTCATTCAACATCGATCAGTATTTACACTTCAATTAATAATTTATTGCATTGAACAACCTGACTGCTTTACATTACTCTCTTTTCCTTAACTCTGGAGTTCTAATGTAATATGAAATTTGCTTTGACCAGTACATAAACCTGTTTTTCATTCCACAACTATCTCCGTTTTATAAATTAAAAAAATGAACAGACGAAAGCAAAGGAAAATTACCAACAGAACAATACACACGAGAGGAGACATAAAGAAGGCCTTTGATCGACATCTGAGCGACACACCGCTGAGGAGCTGCTTTGTTTGATCGCACTGGTTCTAATTCATCGCCATGTTGGCTTGTTTTATTGTTCTCTACGATTCATTGCCATTCTAAGTGATTTCCCTTGTTTCTTTGTAGGATTATTTCAATGGTTGCCTTTGTCCTTTTATGTTGCATGCTAATATTTCGAAATGACAAATTGTGTTCTTCACTTTAATGCAATGCTTATTTATTATTGATATACCGCTTATGACACAGACATCATTTGTCATCACTGTCTCCTTCATCTAATTCTACTAATTGCCCTCTGAGATAAATCAAGTCGTATCTGTTGACTATTTTTTCCCGTCTGCTACCTTCAAAAATCGAGACTAAACATGTATTTCGTGGACTGCTTTAATGGTCAAATGTATTTTGTCTCCACTCAGTCATCTGTAGAGTTGAACTGTATAATGTAAGTTCCAACTTCTTATCTCGCCAACATCAGAGGCTGGCGACGGAAAGAGGTATACTATATCTAGGGGAAATAAATTTGGGGAAAATCCCTTCTGCCACAAAGTGTGGCGATAGGCCTGGTAGGCAAGACAAAGTGGGCCAAGATAATTAAGTCTGTAAAATTGTTGTATGGCTTGTAGATGGTTGTACATAAGTTTTATTCCAATAAGTCTGAGGGTCGTGAGCGTGTACACATCCCTGTACAGCTACATGCTATCTCCATTCTTGTACATGTCAATTCCGTATTCCTTTCCATACTTCTGGAGATATCAAGATATCAAGTTTTCACCCTTCTCTTGCTCTCAGTCCTCTATGAACAACAACTGGAAGAGGGAATAGCAATAGTACTGAACACCTGCATCGTCACAGAGAAGCAACTCTTCCGACAACTTCCCTAACGCCCTCTCTTTCTCGCCCCTTCCCTCATGCTCTGTATTCTCCCAGATCCCTATCCATACTGAGAGAAATTGCCTTTAGGTGAAAGCATTTTCCCTTTCAAACTCAACAACAAAAAATTTGTATAAAATAATCTATAAATTTTTCATGTTTTTTTTTCTTATCAACGTGCACCAAAGACCTCGCCACTGCATCAGAATCCCCAGGCAACAGACTTAAATACGAACCACCCTGCAATGGCGCCAATGTCAACCAGCCACACTAACAGTAGGAGAATCAGGAGGAACCCTGACCCCCATCTCAAATAGTCAATCGGAGTTTATCTCCCCTCGCGAATTGGAGGCACTTTAGGAGAAAAGTGCACGTGTTTGAAGAAAAGTCCAGAGGCGTGCAAATGCAAGAGGAGGAGGTTGTCAAACGAGGCTCGGGCTTGTCCTCTCTCCCTGCGGACTGCAAGTGGAATCAATGATAACTGATTTCACACGCGATACGTCTCCAGAATGAAATGCCTTCGGTTATTATTGCATGGCGCCAACATCGGCCTTCCAAACTTTTTTTTTTTTTTTTTGAAAAACATCGCAAACAGCGGCTCTTCTTATCAAGTGCTCAAAAATGGACGCTCAGAGCGATTTAAACCTTAAAGCTCATGTTACTTTCAGTTATATAATTTGTCCTTTTTTTTTATCTTTTCCATGCCAGATTTTCATCTCATCTAAAGCCATTCGCCTCATGAAGCTTCAGTCTGTGCTATGTTTATTATCTTTTCCCTATTAATTATTATCTCATTCTTTTTGATTCTCTCCTGTTCTTCTGCAAATGAAAAACCAAAAAAAATAAGGAGATTACTGCCATAAATAGAAAAATGCTGAAGATGATTTTTTTTCACCCTCACGCAAACCAGGCCGCTGAGCTCAGCTCACATCGCACGCAAAAATCACAATTTTCTGTTGAATATCAAACGTGCAAGGACAAAATCTGACAAACAGGACAAATGTGACAAAATGTATGTGACAGATTTCCAGATGGGCGCAAAGACAGATGCTCGAAAGCTGCTTGACACGTGACTGCATGGCAGACAGCACGTTTGTTTGTCACGTGGCACATAGCCACTGACATAGAAATAGTCCCTCAGTTATCACAACACAGCAACACGATATAGAAAACAACATTTTCCTCCTTTCTTTCCTTCTCTCACTCTCCTGGCAGCGTACCCTCCTTTGTTTACTATATGACCAGAAAAACAGAGAGTACCACGGAAAGATGGAGAGGTACAGAGACACAAGCCATTGTTTATCTGCTTTAGCCACTGATATTCATCTCTCATTCTTCAGCGCCGTATAAGAACTTTCTGCCCAGACTAAAGCTATTTTCTACTGCAAAAATAGGTATATCAATAACTTATACTCTTATAAATTAAATAGTTTGCTGTCTTTGAATGATTGATCTCTCACGACTAACTGAAAAAATTGAAAGGTATAATGTTTGTATTTTTTCTAGAGTACTCTGTATGATTAAAGCCTTTTTCTTTATTTTTCTTCCTTTGCGAAAAGGTAATTTCCTGTTGTTGGTTTACATAAAAGTTTTCAGTGACCTTGTCCTTAGTCTACCTGACATCTTGGTGCTCAGTGACTTAGGTAGCTCATGTGAAGAAAGTCTAGAAAAGTTTGAAACAGTAAAAAGAATTTAAAGATGTCATTAACGGAAAACTTACGATGCAAGGTGGCAAAAGCTACAAGGAAGTAGGAACCAGGCTTTTGTTTACAACAGTCAGGATTGTATATGTTATTGCCGCTAAAAAAATGATGTTTTAACTCGTGGTTGTATGAAAACAAAGCACAATCCAAACTGCGATTGAAATAAACTTTTTTGTAACCATATTGGAATTTCCGGTCTGCCATCAGAGGTTGAAAAGGCTTTTGTTTCGCGTAAACACACGAGAAAAAGTCACAGAGAGCAAAGAGAATTCGAGAATAAGAAAGAAGACAAAAGACCAATGATTCGATAAAGGTGACAAAGATAAATTAGACAGGGAAAGACAAAAGAATGAAAGACTTGCGAAGACATGTTATAAGAAAGAAAGACAAGACGAAAGACGGAGTACAAACTGTCCGTGGTGTGTTTTAATTTATTTGCTGGCACCTGCCTTGATTATTTCTTCTTCCCTTATGCTAGACAACTCTACTCCTCGTCTGATGATAGTTTCCTCACTCTTCCTGTCACCAGAACAACAACATATGGCCACAGGATTTTTAGTTATTATGCAGAGAAACAATGGAATTCTCTCCCTTTCCTTATCCGCCATCTTCCCACTATTGAATCCTGAAAACACACCTCTTCCGTAAACATTACTCTTAACCTTTCCCATAATGCTAGTCTTTTTAATACCCTTCCTGCTCTTGTTCTTGTCATTAAGTTTCTCTTTGTGTTTTCTGTATTTGATGTTAGTCTTTGTTAGTACGGTTGTTTATTCTTTGATAGTTCATGAGTTGTTTGTGCTCCTGTCCCTCGTATGCTGTCCATGTTCCGTTCTTCTTCTTAAGTGCTAAGAGAATCTCCTTAGGAGTGTGAGTATGAGCTTTACGAATTTTTCATTTATTACTAAAAAGACAAAAAAAAGCGACAAACGACAGACTTCGAGATTGAGAGACAAGAGAAATACGGCCTCTGAGATTACGAGACCAAAGAAAGACACTCAAAAAAGAAGACAGGAACTCCATGCTGTAGTCGATGACGATTTGTCGACAGCAGCAGTGAAAACTCTACACTTCGCTCCAAATCCTTCTTGAGGACGGAGAAGCAGTTAGACATCCTGGGTTTCCCCCAGACCACAAGTGTGTCTGGATTTGTGTTGTGTAAAGCGATTACAGTGGCCAAGTCTTCATTGAAACCTGTTTGAGACGGCCGTTTGCAGCAGACTGCAATGTTCCCAGTCTAGCTGCAACAGTATGGCAGCCATCGGAGATGTTGTCAAGACAACAAAGCGGATGGGGAGGGATAAACCACATCCTCCCAGGAATGCTCAATCTGAACTTTGCTGACATGCTAACAACGCATGTGTCCCTAAGCGAGGGTGATGAGGTCAACGAAGGGTTGTGGGACCCATGTGCACACAGGACAATGTCCCGAGTTCTTTACCTGGTCGCAGATGGACAAAGACTCTAATTAAGGACAGAGACCGCGCAAAGAACAATTTTGTAAATAAACGAAAAACACATTGTCGCTCCGTCTCTCTGCTATTCTGTTTTTTTTATTTACATGATTGTTTTACTTTGTTTCTGTAATCCTTCATAAACAAAATGTCATCTTTACGGACAGATAGTCAGACAATAATTTATAAAAACTTAACTTCGTCTTACAACTACAGTGTCACTCACAATAATACCTTTCCTATCTGTCTCACTATGAAAGCAGTGCAACATTTTCTGCCTTCCTTCCTTACTGTAACATTTCCTGCTGTGTTTACTATCAACATAACATGTGCTGTATTACTTCAGAAAATAAACGTGTTTGTTGACAACATCAGTTAAATCTCTAAATAAAAACAAATCCAGCCATTTTATGTTTCTGAAATCGCCATCATTTCTTGCACAACCAATCAAAATTTTGCCTTGGCAGAAAATAGGAAACATGTTTTTGCAGTCTCCAACACACCAGAGGTCTCCTGTCGTTCTCAGCATGCATTTTCACTTTTTCTACATCTAGAAGAAGCCAACTTCCGTCACCTGTGAGCAATTGCAGCTCTTTTCATTTAGGGCGATGAGCAAAGGAGCTCACTGAAAGTCAGAGGGTTCCGAGCTTACTGGGATCAACAAGCTGAAGAATCGATTCCATGCTTTGTCTCGCTTAGTTTCTATATAGTAATCATCGTTGTATAGAAAACATAAAAATCATAAGTACACAGTGCAATCGTCAGAGGATCCGGTGTGATTCCAGTTCCAGTTGAAACCGTCCTGGTTGTAAAAAGGTTCACATCTTATCTCAGGACACCACATGTGACTGATACCTGTTTGTCTCCTGGTATCCTGGTTTCCTCACCCTTCCTTTCCCATTGTTGGAAATTACCTCTAGGTGGAAACACTTTCTTTCCGAACCAATCAACCAGCAAGGAATAAATCCAACTGGACTCGAGACCCGGAGAAGAGACTAGGACAAAGACAAACGTCCCTTACCCACAAAACGGACAGCTTGTCACAATCAGCCAGTTAGGCCAAAGGACGATCGTAATCCTTAACTTCCATTTGACATCGACTACTTTTTTTAACTGGTAATTGTGCTTTTGGCATTGTGGTTCGTCCCTTGGCTTTGGTCTCGACGAGCGTGCAGCAGGCAGCAAGATCACTGGCGGAAGCGGGGGAGGGAAACACTGTATGCGCATGACCCATCATCTTTTGACCATTTGTCAGCACCTGTCAGCTTTCGCCGCATTTTCGGGGCTGGAGCGTGCTCAGATATAACCGTCGTCTTCTCCGCGCCTCCAGCCTTGCAAGCGATTTCCTGGTGAAGATTGGCGCTTGGAATCCCATTGACTGAAGACCAATTACACGTGAGCGGCCGAGCGTGCTGTCCATTGGCAGCGAGGGGGCTGAAAACGCATTCAAAGGCAGCAAAGTGCTCGAATGGGAAACAACCATTCATGGAAATTTAGCCATCTAAACAGCCTTTGACATATCTTGTCAGCCCGAAGAATGGCGAACTCTCATACGATTTAGCTATATTTAACTTGCAACCCTTGAACCAACATGGCGAAACAACCATTTTTTTTAAAAAAACAGGAAATTTACTTTAATAATAACGTTGGCACATTATAAACCTTTATGCTTTCATCTTCATCCTCATAAAAAATTGTGACTATTTATTCGAATGTTTGTTTGCTTGTTTGAGTACTATTTACACGTGTTAAAGGTCTCGTAAAGACATCTGACTACATTCTACATTGCTTATGCAGATTATTATTTTAAGGGCCTGTAGGCAGAATCTCAAGTGAACGGTTTTCCAAGCAGAGCGATTTGGTTACCAGCACCGAATTAATTATTTAATGAGCTGCTCTTTGCCGCGTCTGTACACTCACGAGCGACTAGTCCGGCGTCTGAAACGTCTTCCTATCGATCTCCTCAAGGCTTTGTTCGTGGATAGAATTCCCTACAAACCTTCCATCCATGCCAGCTCCACTGGTCCTCCCTTGCTCCTACATATCAACTGAAATGAAACTGCGCCAGAAGGCTTTTCAATACAAAAAGAAGTATGAATAGTGTTTAACCTTTGGGTCCCAGCAACATGTACACTAATTTGCCCGCACACAAAACTTGTCATAAACATCCGGTGTCCTGGAAAGTAACATTTGTCATCAAGTGTTTGTCTGATATCTTCTGGTGCGGTGCACTCTCATGGCTGACACAACGAGCCAGCTTAACATATATGGTTGCATTTAAACTTTTGTGTGCGAGTTATCTCACGCGATAAGACGATGTTAGAGGGCGTTGCGTGTGTTTGCACAAAATGGCGGGCAAGCACTTGCCCTTTGCGGATGTGAGTATCGCCGATTCCTCTTCCCATCCTACCACCCACGTGGTTCGTGTCCCGAAATGCCTTGTCATGTAAAGCCCCTTGCTATACAGCAGGCACTAGTGCTTGAGCTCCTCGACTCTCTGGAATCAGCCCTCGATTTCCCGCTTCGAGTAGTTACTGTGGTTTGTAAACATGATTGTTATCTGTGTATATTTGTGCATTTGCACCCAAAGTTCTGTACCTTTGTGTGGTCATTCACTCCAAAAGACGTTGTCCGGATGTTAGGTAACGAGCAATTATTATTTTGAGGTGGTTAAAACTTCTTTGAAACCAAATGTTTATTTCCGGCATACATAGGAATTTCTCCGGCCAGGGTAGAAGAAAAGAATTTCGGTATAAAAATCATCCTAGCACACTGTTAAAAAGTATCTTGAACTTTGTCCTCTACTTTCCAGAATTAGTTCGATTCCGACGACTAAACTCTAGGGTAAATTGGGAGCAAGACGACTTTGGCGTTAGGAAGACAATTCTTTGTTACGAAGCCCTGCACCTGTCGCTAGTATTTACTATGGAGTTATTAATAAGATTAATAAGCGAATTATTGTTTGGAAAGAAACGAGACAGCATCCATCGTCGCCTTACTGATGTCCACCGCATTTCCGGAAGTGACGGTATGATGGATGCGATTGTGGTGATTCTCATACTCCTAGGCTGCTGATACAGTTTGTTTGACATCTAGTTTCTAGATTGATAGCTGGCTGGTGGGTCAGGAGGTGCTAGTAGTCCTTCAGATCACTTTACCTCCGTGGAATGTTCTAGAGTGCACGCACTTCAGCGAGCCACGGCGGCCAGCGAGTGCGGCGGAGGGAGAAGAGGGTGTGGGTAAACTCAGGCATCATCTGGCACGTGTCTTCCCCGCCATCGGGGCACGCGGACAATCCACGCAAGACAACAACGGACGCTAACAAGACGGCCGAGGGAGGGTTGGTTGCTAATGTGGAAGCTGTACGCACGATCTGTGTTAGTTGACACAAAGAGGGAAGATGCTGGGAGAAGGCCTTTAACCTGCCCCCTGTGATGTACTGTGGTTGACGAAACCAGCGGTTGTTTCTCTCCTTCTTCATCTCCTTCTTTCTTTGTAGTAGCTTTAGTTCGAGCAGATTGTAGTTACGCTTAATGATTATTTCAAACTCACATTATCCGTCCGTTGAAACCCATCCAGTAAAAAAGTTTCTTTCCCTTCTCCCTTATGTGCTTAGAAATAAAATGAGATTGTCAGTCAAATGGTATGACACAGACATTCCCAGACGTAAGGCTAGAGGTAATAGAAGGAGTGTTTCATCTCCTGTCTCCATCTTTCAATTACAACTGGTGAATGTAGACACACATCCAGACCCTCACACACACACCACTCACTCACACAAACACTCTCACACTCATACATACATTTTCGAAAAAATAGCAGTTACTGGCGAAGTTTTTTAAGTTGCTGTTGATTTATTTCTTTAAAAACGAGCAAGTATTGTAACTGAGAGGGTTTTTACAGGGTTCTCTGGTTTCTTCTATCAATTGCGTGTGTCCAAATGTGAGTGTGAGTGTGTGTGTGAGAGAGAGAAGGGGGGATTGTGGGTGTGATTGATAGTAAGCTGCTCACGATGCCTACATAGGGTTCATTTATGTGTGGGTGTTAGCGGACCTCAGTCAGCACACACGCGTGTTGCTAGGTGTTAAAGGTCAAGAGCTCTTTGCCTACAAAATGTTAAAACCGTTTTTCCTGTTTTTCGTGGCTTGTAAAATAGTCACCCCCAACCCCTACCCCTCCATCTCCCTTTGGTGCTTGCGTCCTAAGTGACTGCCAATTCAGCCTAATGGCAAAATCATACTTGTGACCACAGTGAACTCGATGAAATAAAGTAGGAATGCTCTGCCATGAAAAGCAAACCAAACGCAGACCATGTAGAGAGAAAGACATAAAGATAATGTGACTGCATTGCTTCTGAGCTTCGGCAAATACAAAGTATTAGGATTAAACTGTAAGGCTCGGTGCTTCGTCGTCATCATCATCATCATCATCGTCAGTCCTTCTGTCCGTTTAATTCTCACCATAATTTACACTCTGGAGATCGTTTCCTGCAGTTACTGAACTACTCTCCAAAGTAACATGAACGAGAATGGACGAGGGTTCTTTCTGCCACATAGTCAAATGGCTGAGAGAGTAACAAAAAGTGTCAGCCTTAAAACAGGCGGAAAGGGTAATTAGATCAACAGTAATGTTCGAAGAGTAAAAATTCGCTGATGTAGCGAGCCACCCACACATACAAGATGGAAATAGCCGAAGATTGTGAAGGGTGGGCTATTTCGAGGGCGGCCGAGAAGCCACTGCCTGGATACCTACCGACGTCATCGGGACACACGCACCTAAATTAGGTTCCTCAGCTTTAGAAAAAAAAAATCTGAATTGTCAGTGAAAAGCGGGAGATACGAGCCTTCACTGTGGTGAAATCGGGAGGAAAAAAAAACTTTTCAAAGTTGGGGAGAACAGGGAACAGGAAGTGATAACTAACTCTCTGAAAGCGCCCACTGACGACGACACCCGGGCTTTCCCTGGGGACGGAGACAACCTCGGTTGTCAGTGATACTTTTTGGCTCGGCGTGGGTGTAGAGGGCGGAGTTGTTCACTAGGGTAAGAGTTGGCTTGCCTCGTGAGGGTGAAGGTGGTTATACCACATGTCAAGCTGTGTCTCTGATAACTGTTCTCATTGTAGATAAATAAAACATTCACTGCTCTTCTTGACACTTTCACAGTCTTGCGCACTGCAGACAGGAAATGAGTTTTATGTCTACATTTTTTTTAATGAAAGCAACTTTTAATGAAAAGACATTGTACGAACACCCCCTAATTGAAAGCACAACCTGAATATGAAGTTTTGTTGTTGTTTTAATGAGTAAATTTTGTTATAAGATACTGATTTCCATAATCTGAGCGATATTGTTCCGTTAGCGAAGTACAAAGCTTTCAATATCACTATTTTCATTTAGGCTATGAATCACCTCTAACATTTATGTGACAAGTTAATGACAGGGCTATAATTATATTCTGTTAATTTGCCAGCAATTGCTCTCTGGAAATGAATGTTACGGTGGAAGAACGTGAGGTTAGGGTTATGACCTTTCTCTCTGTGCATGTGGATGTTTGTACATATGTACCTCGAGATAGAAAATTGGGTATTTATATTTCCAGAAACGTATCTTGTTATTAAAAAAATATTATTAACAGAGTTTTTTTATTTAATTTTAAGAGTCAGTGGCGTAGGAACCAGGGTGGCGAGGTGAGCAAAGATACCTCAAAGATACTGAGTGAGCAGGATATGAACATCGCTCACTGTCAGCATCGTTAGTTCCCCAGTTCCCTAAAGCCGATCATTTTCCTGCGGAACTGAAAATAATATTTGAACAATGTGAGATTTTAGTCATTACATTTTTTTCCTTCTTTGCTGTCGTCGTCAAAAGATATTTGATGTCATCGAAAGATAGCTACTGTAATAAAAGTCTCATGTCATCAATGACAACATATATTTATTTATATCTGATGTCGTCAAAAGATAGCTGATGTCATCAATGACAACATAAAGATATTTATATCTGATGTCGTCAAAAGATATCTGATGTCATCAATGACAACATAAAGATATTTATATCTGATGTCGTCAAAAGATATCTGATGTCATCAATGACAACATAGAGATATTTATATCTGATGTCGTCAAAAGATATCTGATGCCATCGAAAGAAAGCTACTGTAATCAAAATATAGATATGATGTCATCAATGAAAACATCTATTTATTTTTATCTGGTGTCGTCTAAAGATATCTGATGTATTTAAAGGTTGACGTACATTGACTGTTGTGAGAGAAAAAAGAAAAGAAAGATTTCTAGGTCATTCTGTAGACAGCAGTTAAAGGCGTGTAGCGAAAGCATCTCGTTTTCTAGGTCACAAAAATCCGTTTCCTGAGGGAGAAGTAAATTTGCCGGACGAGTAGAGAAAGAGTAGAGTGAAGTCAAGGAGACAGAGCTTAATGGAAACATGTAGAGACAGACAACGACTCTCGATCTGTTTCTAGCAACAGGGCACACAGAATATTCTCGAGTCTCAGCCTATCTGAAAGTGACAGAGCCCACGACGGAGAGTGGAGACGCAGGCAAAAGAAGCTTTGGTGGCATTAACTTCCTGATGACCTCCTCTTTGCAGAAAAGCTTGAGGAGAGCCTGGAGTCATTCTAGATTATTCCAAGAACTGTTTCTCTCCCCACCGACTGCCGTGCCAGCCGCGATGGCAGCCAAGGTCCAGCCGATCGGTAAGCTCATCTCGGACTTTTCGAGAGCTTCTCATCAGGGGAGACAAAGAGGACGGGACTTTTTCCAGAACGGGTGCAATGTCTGTTGTTGATTCTTGGTCGAGATAGGTCTTACGCAAGTCAATCTTTGACAAGGCCTCTTGGGCGCCCTCTTTTCATTTCGTGTTGTGTTTACCATTGGGATCTCCACCTTTACAGCCAAGGAAGAGGGGCCACCCTGCAAAGTTCCCAGGCCGAAATTGGATGTCTCAAACCAGGACCACAGCTAAAAGCAAAGTCGCAGTGAATGATGCCGAGAAATCTTTAAACTTTGCAGATACAAAATACTTGCATTAGTTTAATTGTATTGACCTTTAAATATTTTCCAAAAACGCGTAGTATTAACAACTCAAACCTCTTTAGTTGGAATTGCATCCTTTAATTTCAGCAACTTCAACAAGCATCCAAACAACAACGAACATAAAAAAAACCCTTTAGGCTGTTAACTATTAAGGTATCGTATTTTAATTTCCATCGTTTTCATGATCACTTATTATACTTTTTATCTTTAAAATCATTCCATTCCTGAAAATTTTCATCAGGGTTTCATCGTTTGGTAGGGTCAGAGACTTTTTTCGCTGTCTTTTCAGTATTAAGGAGCTTCATAAATCTGATTAGTAAGCTTTCTTATATCAAAACAATTGGCATTGTTTCTGTTCCCGTTTTTTTCGTCATCACCATCACAAGAAATAAAACACATGTACTCCCTCTTCTTCCTAATCCCTCGGTTCTCCCTTGCCCTCGTCTCATTGTGTGTATGTGCGCACGCGCGCGTGCATATCTTATGACTTTGTACAAAGTAGCTTAGACGGCTTCACTGTTGATACCAGTATCATCAATTTTGCAGCTGTTGATTTCGAGTACTGAACAGCAAGGGTGGTCGCTATGTGTGGGAGAAGAGTCCTAGCCCTCCTCCCAATAGAGTCTAGCTGATTATTTTGTCTCGCTCGATGGCGCTCACCCTCCACCCCACTCCGCTCTTTCACCTCGAGTATGGGAGACAACTCACATGTAGACACCAGCCACAACAATAATACTAATCAAAAATGTGATGATGATAAGGATGATTTTTTTCCCTCTTATCCCCCTGAACTGTCATGGCCATGCTCTTTCTGTCACCCCCGAGGCTGCCTGTGCAGTAATAAATAATGTACGTGCAGTCGAGCAGATCCTCTGTGCATGTTTCCTGTCTGTGTGGGGGAGGTAGTGGTGGTGGTTGAAGAGATTGCAAGTGTGGGAGTTCCTAAACTCTTCGGTAATGATGTGAAGGTTGACATACAATTCACTTGAACTCTATGCTTTCCGAGTTGTAATATGATGTCACGGCACTAGAAATAATTTTATTCTTAAGAAATATAAAGATTGAGAAAGAGTGTGTATGTGTGTGTGTGTATGTGTGCACGCGCATGCGTAGGTTACATTATAATCCCTGACTTTTTTATGATGACCACTATTTCAACCTGGCTTTGACTATTGCTATGATAATTATTGTTATAATTTACTTTAACTACTCCTATGATGACCACCATTTAACTTTGAGGAAATGTCGGACACACTGTGCTACCTTCACAATGACAAAAGATGTCAATCCACTCAAGAACCATTGCTAACCCTAGAACACTATGGCAGCGGGCAGGACTGGGAAGAAGAGGAAGACAGCACTCCGAGGATACAGACTACAGGCAGTCTCCAGTCTCCCACTGGAAAACGGAAACCTTATAGTCGTACAGTAAGTTCTGAACATGTTTGCCCCTTGAAAGAAAATCAATGATGTTCGATGCACTTATTCTCTTGACAAATAACATCCTAAACGCCTGACATAAGGCCTCCTGGTGGGCATGTAGTTTACATTTGTAGCTATTGTCAACAGTCTATCGGGACGAGAAGACTTCTACATAATTGTGAAGACATTGCAATTCTCTTTGTGCAACTGTTGCACAAAAGCTGGGCGAACTTTTGACCTGGCTTTTATCAAACTGTCATGTAAAAACTTGTCCAATCTTGGGGAAATATTTGTTCACGGTTGCTTCATTAAGAACTGCCTTTACAGTGTTACATACACAGTCAAGAGATGGATGATCTCAGTATTTGTAGGTCAGTAAGCATCGTGTTCACTTAAGAACGATAATAAAGGTGCTAAAAAGGAAGGAGTGCAGGCCCTTTAGAGTGTGATGTTTTCCTGTTGCCCTACAGAATCATAAGAACCAGGTCTTTGCAAGTCTCTTGACCTCAGTAAAAGTGCACTTGCCGGAAATTTTTCTATTTAAAAAAATTCATTTTAAACAAATCGGAACCGATGAAATCCAAACTTTCCTTCTGTGCCTAAAATATCCAGTCTGACAGAGGGATACAGACTCGTCCTTCCGACAAAGTGCATTTCTAAAATCTCTTTTTTCTGACGACAGAAGTATACTTTGTATAAAACGAATAGCAACACAGTCTGAATTTAAATATCCATTAAAACGAATTCCAAACTGAATACTCAGTTAAAACTTAATGCGGTGTTTAGTCCCAGCGAAGACCACAACACGTGTCCATTGACTACAGTGGCGTCCTCTAGTGTTAAAAGCGGGGAACAAAGCTGAGTTTCGATGAATGACCACCCAAGCCCATCCATCAGTCTGGCACACCCCTTGCTTGCTGGCAGGTCGTATTGTATCTTTACGCTGGTAGAATGCCTACAGCCTACAGATAGAAGGGATTTTTTGTTACTTTGCATGCAAGCAAGTTGTTTTACCTCGCCTGAACTGATGGATGGATGCGAGAATCGATGGATAGAAATAAAACGTTTTAATTTATCAAAGTATGTCTCATTCTCACCACCCACACACACAAACAGAAATAACAACTAACAACATACCCGTAAGCAATTTATACTAAAGTATCTACGCACGCAAGAACACAAGCATACAAACACAGAATCATACATGTAATGTTTTCTTTCTTCATCCTCTCTTTTCCTTTTTTTTCTTCATCGTGTCATACAAACATGCGCTCACGCATACAAATATGTGTGACAAACGCCTGATCAATTGGCTTCCTGAGATTAATAATCCAGCAAAACAGAATTGTGTTTATCTTCGGGAGCATGGGAAGGGAACCCAAACCAAAAGAAAAGCACTAAACAGGACGGTTCTAAAGGCGATTCGGAAAAAGCAGGAAGGATTTTTTTATCCAAACTTTCAGCTTTCATTTCATCGCATTGCAGAAACGAATCATGAAATGGACTGTGAATTACAAGGAAAAACAGACAAGAATGAGTGAAGAGTGGTGTTCAAAATCGTAATGCAAGTTTGATAAGGAAGATTAAAACAGACAGCGAAAATACCGAGCTTAGACTAGAAAAGTCGACCAGAAATTATAAGGATATTTCAAAGCAGAGGAACATCGCTTTAAAAAAAAAAATAGGGAAAAGTAGAGAGAAAAAAAGAAAGAAGAACAGAAGGTGATGAATGCGATTTTTGTGTCACCAAATAAACGTGATTCAAATGAATAAAATTATAGAGAAAGGAACAGACCAAAGAAAAATCATAAATAATTTAACTTACCATCGGAATGCACGGTAGAAATATAAGTCCAATTGAAGGCCAGGACGAGGTCCACCAGTACCTGTACTTGATAATTGTCAGGGGGAACCACTCTCAAAAAGTACTTGTGCACATTTTTATCGCTTAGGTCGATGCTCGTGGCCGAGTAGCCGATCTGAGGGATGTTGAAGATCTGCATCAGGTTCTGAACCTGGATGGTGGCCTCGCTGGACCCAGGACCAATGAGTCCGACGATAGGTTTATTAAGCCCCGACCCGCAGCGGTCTTCCACGCTGGGATCGAAACCCGCCTTGGTTCTGCCGCTCCCTGCGCCGCTGACTGTTTTTGCTTTCGAAGGCTGGGAAGAAGAGGAGTCGTGGGTGCTGACTAGCTGTCCGTCCCGGATGGTCTTGCTAGCGATGGCATCTCGAATGAAGTCGATACTCTGTTCCAGCGCGATGGCCGAATACCAGCAGGAGTCCCGGATGTCCCAGCCCAGAGTGATGTTGGGAAGGAGCCTGGGGTCTTTGTTGATCTTTTCCACGGTCATAATGAAGGTCTCGATCCTCTGGATCCCATAATACTCGCGGATGGCCCCGCACACGCGGGAGTACGCCGTTTGTATTGGAGGTTGCTGGTGAACCGGAAACAGCGCCCCAACGTTGATGTCGCCGAACTTTGACCGAGCCATGCGTCGTTTGGCCGAGTAAGGAAACACAGTTTCTCTTTTAGTCCTCGTCGGCTCGGCGCCATCCCTTGTCCCCTCAGACCGTCTGGTGGCGCTGCGGTCGTCCGATACAGTTGTCCCGACCGTTTTGTAGATGTCTACTGAACTTTCCAGAACAGACTCGACAATAGAATTTGTCGTCTGGTCCCCTGATGTGGCCAAGAGGAGATCGGAGTTAAATCTTTTGTTCATTTCACGACGACTCTTCTCGCCTCTGGATAACTGTCCTCCCCAGGCATCAGAACCTCCACGGGACTCTCTAAGCAGCAAAAGCAGAAGTGCCGATGCAAGCAGAATCCTCATGTTTGCTTGAAAATTATCTCAGTAATTAAAAAATATCTTCATTGTTTTCTTGCTTGGGTTTCTTTAACAGACGACTGTTAATAGACGGTTTAGATGTTCACAGCGACCGTCTAGTTCTTCTCTTTGCTCTCTTCATGGCTGTTCTAAGATCATTTGCTAAAGACACAGGAAATCAGGTTCTATTTCAGAGCCAGTGTCTTTTTGCTTGTGGCCATGTTGCAACCTTCATGACGAGGTATTTTAACGATAATGACTTTCCGGAAATGACGTAGGCTGGTCATCGAGAGAGAAACTGTCATAAAACTCCACTTTCTAGTGGGTAGGGATAAAAGCTTTCATATACACCTACGTGTAGTGGAGCAGGAATAGCTCGACATTCATTTTCTCGACGCTGGAAGGTAATTTTAAATCCACCTGAACTCCTCCTCCTCCTCCTCCTCCTCCTCCTCCTCCTTATAGACCCTGAATGTCGAAAGCCTGCAGCTGTGTGCGTCACCTTAATTTCAGCTTTCTTCAGAAATTCAACTTTGCAGTTTTCGTGACCAGCAAGAATAAATTATTTTTTGCGGAGAAAGCAATATCAGTTTTCCTTAATCTCTGTCTGTCTCTCTCTTTCTTTCTTTCATCCTGTTTCCTTTCTGTCTTTCTTTTAGTTTACTTTACCTCGAGGGCTTAGCGTCGTCCACTATCAAAGATAATAATTATTTTTCTTAGAGTTCGTGCCTCGAATATCTTGGCCCGCCGAAACAATACCAGCAGTGTCTGAAATCTTTTTCCATCTTAGAAATTCCTTTCTCAACTCCAAAAGCTAATTTTGGGCTCGTGTCACACAGTCTGTGCTCAACAAGAGCTACACAATTATTCCTTTTTCTAAAACGATTGCAGCTTCCAAAAACACATTCAGAAAGTATGATAAGTCTTTCTTCTTACCTTAATGATTCTTTCTTTTCAAAGTATACACAAAATTCGTATCCATCTTCTGTCGAGGAAGTTATTAAACCATCAGGCCAGCCATCATGCACGTCCATTTGCGCTGATTTTAAAAAATGAAAACTAGTTTCTGACACTCGTCAATGTCTTCTTTCTCTGTTGTTTACTCTTCTCACTGTGTAAACACCAACAAAGCTGGTCCTCGGATTGTTTGTCCCTGTGTGTTGATTGCCAACTTGCATTTTCCGTTCGTGGCAGTGTTGTCACGTGGGTTCACCGCCGAGCGGTCACAGCCACTGCCACATGCTGACAGCGCGCCAAGTGTCACTGAAGTTTCTCGGCCAAACAGACGGGGAGGTGGGGACCGGGTGGATGGGAGAGGAAATAATCAGACAGTTGGTTCTCCTCCATGGGACGGGACGCTGGCATGCGTGCACGTCCAAGCTGCTGTTGGTCTCGGCACGGCCCGCGTGCACGATGGAAGCGCCGCCTAGCGTCACAAAGCGCGAGATGTCGTCTGCTGCTCCGTCTGCACTCATCGTTGCACAAGCGTTGTCTGCCCTTGCGCCGCCGCTGACTGGCGGGAAACCGCAAATCGACCGCTTTGCTGACTGGTGTCCGGCCTGTGTGTGATATGTAGGTAAATGTAATTACAGTCTGGTGCTCTTAATAACAGGAGACCGAGTGGTGTGGGTCCTTCTTTCTTTGTTTTTTTTTTTTTAATAATTTAAGTGGGGTTGGCGGGGGGAGGGAGTCCTCTTCTTACACTTACCGTAGCTGTTCCAAGGATTGTTCTTCGCCATCCGCCACCCTCTCTTCAGGTTCCCACCTCCCGACTAAAATCCCAACACTCACATTCAAAGATAAGAAACTAAGAAGGAAATAACCTTAAGTAAACTTTCACAAAGCCTTCGCATATCCGGAATCAAGGTCCGGCCTGATTGTGTATGCAAACTCGCTGGTTCAATGGGTCGTCAGATTGAAAAGTGTGACTTCCGCTGTCAGTCAAGTTCAAATTTGGGGCAGCTTTGTCAGAATTGTAGGTAATGGTCTTTCCCAACTTTTTACTTCTGTTTCTAGTTAGTTTTTTGGCTTTTCACAACAGGCGTGTCTTTCGACCGACTCGTACATTTTTTATTTGTCTACCTCAACATCCGGTCTCTTTCGTAAAAATGTAGGTACGGGATTAGCGCAGTAGGCAGTAGTAGCGTTAGTATTAGAGCGATAGCGTTAGGCACAGGTAGATTAGGTGACGAGTAGTCACGTGTTCTTTTAGTATATAGTTAGGGGTAGATGTTTAGTCGGGGCTTTTTTCCCTTTTATCCAAGCAGAGACGTCGGTCTCTGGGTTACCAGACGCTTGCCGCAGGTCTGCGACAGGAAAGTCCATTCCGTGTAGAACGAACCGCCACCTGCTGGCACTTGCGGTCTGGTGGTAGAGTGATGAGAGGTGTAACAACAGGTGAGGACGTCAACAGGTGTGTACAGCCAGTCACACCTATATCTTCGTCTGCAAGTGTGTACAGTCAGTCACACTTACCTACACGTCCACGGGTGTGTACAGCCAGTCACACCCATCGTCACATCATCAGACACGGACACATGTACAGATACTGTCGTATGTACCAAATTAGTTAATGTCTAAAGTTTAGTCTACGCTCAAATTTGAGTCAACCTAAAATTTTGTGTTGCTTTCTGTTTAATTATAACTATATAATCTGTACAACTGTCTCGTTAGTTGTGTGTTTGCGCACGCGCGAGGAGAGCGACTGTCAGTCAGTGAGCGTGCGGACGTGTGAAACGGGTTGGTGTCTGAGTGTGAGGGTGAAAGCGGGCGAAGCGAGCCAGCCAGAGGACCCCTTTCCCCTCGGGTGGTAACACCATCCCTCTACAGCCGTCTTCGGTTTCATCACAGCAACAAACAGTTTATTGTATATTTCATTCGGTGAGTCACACTTCCTTTCTTTAATTGTTTTTCTCAAGTGCATCATTTGAAAAACACTTCGAAAGACATCTATAGCGGAGAGTCAATACGGGAATTTCAGACCATGACTAAAGCAGGGCTTCTGCTTACGCAAAAAATTGCGTACAGTACGCATTAAAAGTTCAGAGGACCCCTTCAATTTTCGTCAATGGGGTCCCATTCAAATTTGGGCGAAGAACAGGGACCCCTTAAAAGTCTGAAGAAGGAGACCCTGGGACCCCAAAGAATTTAGCCTTAGCAGAAGCCCTGTAAAGTATAGGCATTTTCTTTAATTTCCTATCTCTTCTCCTATCCTTCTTTTATTTCTTCCTTCTTCTCTCTCAAACTCTATTTTGCACTTTAAAGTTTAATACTCCAAATATAAAAATCTACCACATTGGAAGACAAAATATCTTAACTTCATCAGATGTGGCTGACTGCAAACACGCACCTAGTTTACATGACAGGTTAAAAACATCCTCCACAGTTTTACAGACATTTTTAACAACCTGCTTCTTCACCTTACAGGACCAGTGCACTTTGTCCTCTTTCACACTTTTAACTTTTGGGAGCTGCGCATTTTCTGGGGTGTTGTCAACAGTGGTTTAAGAAAGATTATTGATTCTGATTTACCGTTGCTAAGCATCGATTTGTCTTTTTTTTTTTTTTTTACAAATTTAGTCATAAATCTTGATATTTGGTACGAATGTGTTTTTAACCGGAGAGTGGGCGTGTTGCACGTGCATGTTGTCCATGTAGTCGACATTTGTCTCAGCCTCTCACCACGCCAACGCACGCTGAAGGTTTTTGTGTAGAGTGCAACTGGCTTTCAAACCTTTTTTTATTTTAACTGTTTTTAATTGTCAGTTGCCTAGATGTGCATAAGACATTAGACTGTTTAGTGTGTCATTTTAATAAACTCCAAATATACTCGTTCCGTCTGAAATATCCTATAAGTATCAATGTCTATCCTCAATGTAGTTGTTACTGGCTTCAGGTCCTTCAAATACTTTGTTCATATAAGATTTGAATAATATGCATCAACAGAACTAAAGGACTTGAGTATCTAATGTTTTCTACTTGTGTGTGTGCCTTTGGGTATGTGTCGAAAACCCAGGGTATAGTAACCCTTACTATATTTAGTTTCTCCCCGCGCATCAAGAAAAATACATTTATGTCTTTCGCTTCAATAAAAACGAAGACTATTGTCCTGCAATGAATGTGCTCAGAATTTATGTGACGTGAAAAGGACATAACTTCAGAAGGGACAAATCGACTCAACAAGCACAAACCTGTAACAAAACAACCCTGCAAGAAGAAAAAAAAATACTCACGAAAGAACAAATAAAAAGAAAATACAAACCTTCATTTAATGGCAGTCTGACTGCAAGGACAAACCGACTCGGCTTGATCTCGTGCGGATGTTTCTCTAACGGTTTGCGCGAGTTTTGAAAGAGGCTGTGCACGCCCATTCCAAAAATAAAAGAGAAAAATATAATTAAATCCCGTGCCGGACTTGCAGGGATTTTGCGCCTGCACAGCGACAGCGGGCCTGAACATTTTGTGCTTTCCGTTCGAGAAATTCTTGCAAAGCACTCTGTCACCTCGCCCACCCGCCTACCCCCCGGCACTGACCTGCCTGTGAGTTCTTCCTCCCACAGCTTTCCCCCCAAGTCCCGTAAAGCTTTAAAGGTCTAGTTCTGTCAACCTTTGTGAGTGGATAAAGCTCAGGGCATGATGCTACCTTCCCTTCTCATCTTGAGGTGCACGCCCACCAACCATGGACAGAAAGAAGTCAACAAGACACACACATACATTTGCTTTGTCAAGGCTCAGTGGGAGAGCTGGAACCATGTTACCATGGAATATCTGGGGACAAATGTCATGGTAACGGTTGTGACCATTAATTCTCCTCATCGTGAGGTTTGTAGATGTGCATCTTCAGAACCGAAGTGGAGGGATGGAATTCGATCCAGATGTTAGGAAATAGTATCTTGCGCTGAGTTTTATTAATCATTAGGAAGACACTTGCACCCTACTAGACCTTTAAGGCCCTTAAAAGAGACAGACGATTAGCATCGACCTAGAGCCTTGTTCAGAAGGCGATACGAGAACAATTAGGTGTGCAGCATAAAGCCTGTCATGACTAGGACTTGATGTCGAAGGAAGTGCGGCTGAGTGCGCTGTAAGAAATGTCCATTCAAAAAAAAAAGTCTTTTCTCATTTCATTTATTTATTTCTACTGGAAGGCTCATCGGCAGAACCGGTGGCTGGAGAAATAGCGTCCGAAGGCGAAGGCGCGCCGGTTCAATTCCCGTGTGGCGCAGACCCATCCTCAAACTTCCCCTACCCTGTCGGAAATGAATACCTGACCATGGAGGGTTGGGGAAGGTAAGGCAGGGAAGGCAAAGGAGGTATTGCCTGCCCTCATGAAAAACTGGGCCTGGAGAAACGAGAGGTGTCTCCCTAGCGACCGTAAAAGGTTAAGGGACGACCTTTATCTTCATCAAAAGACAGATGTAGGGAGAGGCTAGCCTACTGCCATATTGATCGACAGCATCAAGTAGGCAAACTTGTATCCACAGCAGCTTATCCAGCCTACCTTGTCCACTGTCTGGCCGTCACCACGTGGTAATAAATGGTCAAGAAATATGTATGAAAATAAAACATATCTACCTAACTTCGCCAGAGCAATGAAAATAAACCCAGTGATCTTTCAATTCTCTCGCAGTTTCATCCTTTAATCACATACTCTACACTTGATTTTGAGAAACATGTCACCCAGACATTACTTCTGCTTGGAAAAACAGCAAAGAGTTTTTTTATTATTATTATTTTATTTATTTATTATTTTTTTTTATTTTTATTTTTTTGACTGACGAACTTTTCACATAGCTCTCTAGATTTTCGTGATTTTTTTTTCTCTTCTTTTTCTTCTTCTTTACTTATCGACCAGGTAATACAGAGCTAATCACCTCGAAGCTTATATTTTTTCGCCGGGTTCATTAGTTCCGAGCGGACTTTTTCTCTCGTCTTTCAGCCTAATGTATCATTAACCTCCCAAATGGATGACACTAAAGAGGAGTCGGATCATCGGACGAGGAAAATGCACTGCAAAGATACTCACGTTGAACTTTCACATTTTTCTGGCAAATGCCAGGCCATTGATTTATGGCAGTGACTGTCATATTGGTGGCACAGTGTCGGGTGGGCACTGACTGTCTGGGGTGGTGCGCCTGCTTCCTCCTCCTGCAGACTATCACAATGGCTTAATTCGCAGACAGAATGGAAAACTTTCTCTGATCTTTATCGACTAATTAATTTTGTGAGATAGGGAAGACTATGTTATCACATTTTATAAGTATGGAGTTATTTCCCTTATATCTCTTTTCGCCTTTTTTAAATTTCTTTTGACTCCATTGCATTCTTTATTATTAAGGAATTATTTAGAAAATAGTGGTCTTTGCGTCAGTTTACCGATTTTCTGTTAACTGTGGTAACTGATTGGGTCAATAATATTTTTTTTTCATTCTTTTCTGATGTATTATTTTGAGACAATATTTTCGTCATCCCTCCCCTCCCAACACATACACACCACAAACATGCGCTCACACACACACCCCTAGACACACAGACTTGAACCTCCGTCAAAGGAGAGCTGACGTGTACATCAGGCAAACAAAGCACTAACCCTGCCCACCCCCCATGTTTGACCTCGACAAACGGATTTCTTAGAGACGACTGACCTTGCACTTGATCCCCACACCCAGCAGGACTCACCGTGAAGGGGTATTTTGCGCCAAAGAGATCGACAGAAGAATCAGAAAGGAGAAGAAGCAGAGACAGGACAGCCAGCAGCATCAGCAGCTACCATCAGCGGATGCAACGGTCGTTGATGCCAAGGCACGCGGCTTGACCAAAGGTGACAGACCCTCCAGAAATCCCTCCCTAATTTGCCGGCGTCTCGCAAGGGCGGCCGCATGGACGGCTGCACAAGCTGTCGGACACGTGAGTGACACGTGACTTCAAACATATCCACGCGCTGTGGTGATGGCCTCATGCCCTGCGGCCTGTACAGTCAGTCTCGGGGCTTTTAATTAACCCCTTCTGACCTAAGCCGGTACCACAGCGCTTCGATTCATAGATATCTGATATGGACCTGAACCGGGAAGTGGCCCACAAACGGTTCGAAGGTTCAAGGAGGCCGCTTGAACTCAAAATATGATGGCATTAGATGGCACTTCTCAAACCATTGCGCGCGCGTCCAAAAGCGAAATCATCGACAAATTTTCTCATCTTCTTTCATGGGATGCGATCCTACACACCACATATTACCTGAGCTCTTGCCACCAGATTTTTTTAAGTCTGCAGTCAAGGCCTTTATAATGTTAATTTTAATTTCTCATTTAAAAATTGTCGCCATTTAAGAAGATGAAGTAGGCTTGAGCTCTAAATGAAGCATTGAAAACCAGGTTCTTAAGACTGCCATTGTCTGGGAGAGCTGGAAGAGGAGTGACAATGGTTATGCACGGCCACGCATTCTTCGTCAAAAATCGTTGTTCAATTCCATGAACAAATATTTCAGTTATTGGTTGTTGATCAACACTTTTGTCACGTGATTGTCAGTAGTTCTCTGTCCTTAAAAGGCTTCTCACAAAAATCGTCGCAGGTTTTCTCCTCCGTTCAGACTCACGGTACTCAATTTTTTTTAATTGTTCACATCACATAGACATTCAAACGGCAAAATTAACGCCAAATGTTTGTGAATGGTTAATAGTGTTAATAGTCCACTTATATCTCCTGACGATTATAATCAGGTCTACATTCATTCAGGCAGTAGGATGTAAAATCTCATTGTTCCCCTCGAAGGTGGGGGGTTCTCTTGTCGTTTACTCGTTTCATTATCAGCACGAGCTTTGTCATTCTCTATACCTTCGGCGATGTGATTTTTTTTTCATAAAACCTAAAACAATTTACTTTGAGCATCCCTTTATCCTAAATTCTACTCCGCCAATCAGGATTAGAGAAAAAAATTCAATGCCTACCTACAAGTTGATTTTAGTCCTGATTATACCTTATTTAATATTCAGTCTGCAGACTTGGGTTTGGGAGCGCAGTCTGTAACAGTCTTGGTCAGCCTGGAGGTTCAGTCGGCAACATGTTTGTCCAGGTCGTCCAAACAATAAGGGCCGGCATGTGAAACTCGTGGTGGGTAGACCCCTGTGGGTCCCCTCCTGCAACACTCGTACTTGGCCTGACGGAGGGAAGGGGAGGAATCTCTGCAGGAGGACCGTGATATTCTCAATTGCCGGCCCTAAGTCGATCGTCTAATCGTTTGAACAAACACCAGTTGCAGAGAGCTATGAAAAGAAGCTTTAAGGCCGATCAGGGAGAGAACTGTTAATGGCAGGAAGCAACTCGGCCTGTTTCGCTAGACTTGTATTACTGGAGCTGCTGTAAGTTCTAGAAAAAACGCCTGAAGCAAAGAGTCTCAACAAGGACATGAACTTCTGCTTTCCGACAAGTTTTGTTTGACTTTTCTCCTCTTTTGCTTTTGTTTCTTTTCTTCCTTCTTTTCTTGTTTTTGTTATGTTTGTTGGTGTGTAACTTGATTCCTTTTGTCTGGACGCTTAAGTGTAGCTTTAGACATGTGTGTATGTCAGTGTGTTTGTGCGCGCGCATGTGCCTTTTCGAGCATTTTGAAGCATTGGAACTATGCTTGTGACCTGCTGTTTAGTTGTGTTAGTATAGTCATACAGTAGATGATGAGTTCTTGTAGTAGTGGTGGCAGGAAATGGTGCTTTATAAATATAATCCATTATTATTACAAAACATCTTCATCGTCATCAACATTTCCATTGTTGTTGTCACCGATTGTATCTTTACTTCCGGTTGTTGACTCACCAGGGGCACTCGCGTGAAACGCTCCGCTCTCGTTTATGAACTGATGTCCACTAGAAAACATTTGCGAGTTTCTAGACAAACAAATCCCAGAAAGTTGCTGCTGTGCTCCATCCTGCAAGTCGTATTTCACTTGACTGTGTGAACGCCCCAGCGCCTCTCGTACTGTCGTGCTAAAGGTCAGCTCGCAATTTGCTCCAATAAACCCTCATTGTGCACTCGTGTCTGCCGGAAGTATTTCCTGCCATTACTGTCACTGAACGTCTGTCTTCCCCTCAGCTGACCCCTGGCAAGTTTACAGGTAACTGCCTGCTGCCTGATTCTTTCACACGCACTTAGGTGATACACATAATAAACGGGAATAGTGTGCGTGTAAATATATTTTTTAAATGGACAGACGAGAACAGTGCAAGAAAAGAAAAAAGTGTTTTTGTTCAGTATCCTTCAGCTTTACCTACATGCACCTAGATGCACACCCGCGGTAGAGGAGGGAAGGTAAGACAGACAGCGTTCAGTCCTACGAACTACCACGTGACCACGGCGCTGTAGAAGATGTTGTCGTGCATGACTGGCTCCTGGTTCGCTAGGTGTCATGACTGCTGACGATCACACAGCTCGCCAAGCTCATCAATTCTTCAGACGCCACGACACACGTAGCACGCTCGGCTTCTTTCACCAGGTAGGCACTGCCTCCAACTGAATTAGTTTTTTTTCTGAAGATAAACAAAGGTCTTGGAACTGCAGCTAGTCATAATACATGATATTGTACTATGCCGTCCACGGTTGTGCCAACATAACGGGCCAACTTCACTGTAGGTGTGTATGTCTGTCTGTGAAGACTCTAACCACGACAAACGCTAACCTCAGTCCTAACTAGTGCAATAGCGAAAGAGCTCAAACACTCAAAATAAGAACAAACAGTACATATAAATATTTAAAGTAGGAAGAAAACTAAACCTCTACACTCACAAAGTTTGTATCTATGATTCACTTAAAGTTCTATCTACAAAACCAAAAAAAAAAACTTCCCTCAGCTGGAATCGAACCTACAGCTTCCTTCTGCAAAACTTCTAACTTTATCCCCGCATTGTGATCTTCACAGAAGCTTAATAAATTATGCAATTATATTATTGTATCCGTGTGTGTGTGGTTCTGATGATGAGAATGAGGAGTGTACAGGAATATGTTTGCTCGAGCGATTATAGTAAATCTTTCCAGTTTGTTAATACATTCATTCTAACCTCTTGTCTATACAGACAGCTTATGGCATTGTGATGGCTCCTTCTCATCAGTGTCGCTGTTCTCCCATGTTCTAAAAGCAAGCTCTGTTGATTGCTGCTTCTTTGTCGGGAAATTTAGTGAACATCACGGACAACATCCTCTTTAACTGCTACTTTGATGCATTGGTGTAGAAAGATGCTCAGCTTTGGGTGATGGGGAGGGTGACGGTGAACGACGTTCACATTCTTGCCTCCTCAAGATTTTTTTTTTTTTTTTTTTTTGAGAGCTCAGTTTCCCCCTTTGCACCCCTTTCCCCACCCTCATCCCCTGTTTCCTATGCCACTGTGATATGTGCATATATATTGATGGTCCTTTTGGCCTGTTCTTATTGTCATTTTATGGTCCTTATACTTAGCGTTTGTTTCCTGTTACATTCACGTTATTCCAATGTCGACTCTATTAAAGAGTGTGAAATATTATAGATACTTATTTTACAAAAATAATATGTCGTGAACGATATTTTTATGACGATACTTTTACAAAAATGTTATTATACTATTATATCACAAGTCTTGTTGGTACGGTCTTCTGCTCTAGTCAGTCTCTCTCTTCGCGCATCTTCTGACATTAATATCAAGGTGTGTGAGTTGTTTATAATGAAATAATGAAGGTTGCTGAAGGTGATATCGATACTAAAAGTCAGATAGGAGCTTAGCTTAGCTGAGCCTTGCTATAGTCAAGACTAGATATGACCAGGGTTTAGTCTTGAACCCAGCGCTTGTGCCGTTTGACCCCACCACCACCCGTGTCAGCCGCTCCGCCCTCTCAAAGCCCCGCCCTCTAGACGGCAGCAAAGTTGGCGTTGGCACTTTCCAAGACCAAAGCTCCCGGCTATCAGTAGCAAAGTGGTGTCCAGATCTTCGAGCACCGCAACAACTTGCAACCGTGAGCCACGAATCAATGGCTCCCACGGGACCGTCCAGACAAAATCTTTTTTGACTTTGAGGCCAAGCCCTGGCAAAGACGTTAGGGAAGCCCAGACACCCGCAGGCACAAGAACAAAGGCTGCGGCTGCTTTCAGCTTCCAAACCCGATGGAATAGTCCGGTACAACATCTAGGGATCTTTATGAAGCCGAATCATTTTGGCCCGCCATAAGCAAGCTGTTCAACGGGAAGTAGCTCCACCATCGCCATCGCCACCACCGCTGCGTGGAAGCTGGCATCGTCCACACACCCAACCTCGCGTGATTAGTCTTCAGCGCGGGAAAGTGAATCTGGTGAATGAACAGATAAGGCCTACTTTAGGCCATTATGGAGATGTGCTCGTTCCTGCGGGAGCCCCGTAACTACGTCGTAACTACGTCTGGGGGCGGGAGGGCGCGCTGATGGTACTGTGGGTGAAGGTCAGTAATGGTGTTTCTCGTGTTTACCATTAACCCCGACGAGACGCCTTTTCTTCCTCGATGACCAGACGATGTGTAGACAAGAGTCTATGGGAAAGCTAGACCGGGGGGGGCTCTCGAAGCCTCTCGGCGATCCGTGACTGATGCAGCGTGCAGTGTTAGAAAGCTCTCCAACGACGGAAGGTTGGCTCGAGAAAACCGCTAAAGGGCACGTTACGGAGAGACTTGCCAAGCCGCCCGTTTGATACCAAGGGATCTCTTCTGATGGAAACCGCCCACAAGTGGCCGAGTGGGTCTTAGATCCCTCCTATGTTTTCCATCTTTTTTTAAGAGTTTGCATTTATTAGCCCTTTCCTAAATGGGTGGCCTCTATAACAGACGAGGAATAGCGCTCATGGGTCCAGGCCAGGCCAGGGGTCACTGAGGTTTTGCCGAAGGGTAACAAGAATCCGAAGACATTGTCGGTGTGTACGAGGCTTTTTTTAAATAAAAAAATAGGATGTGAGAACTGCGTTTGTGTACAGATTGAGAGAACAACTTGTCTGCGTCGTACAGAAGTCCTTCGAATTGCATCTTCTATAACAGTCCAGATACTTGTAAGGCGTCGCATAAACCTTTTTCACGAATACTAGGTGAATGTCAAAATTCTTTCTCTCTCGTTTTCTCTCTCTCTTTCTCACACATACACACACTTTCTTGATCCCAGTTTTTCATAGATTCTAAAACCACATTTGCACAAAACTTTTCCGCTTCTTTACAACAAATTTAAAAGACGGTTGGGCGACGCCTCAGCAGGACAGAATGGCAATCGTCTGTGAGAGAGGCGACTGAAGGCAGCTCAGTCTCACAACAAAATGTACGACTGTCTCAGCAGCTCAGTGGAGGATTAGTCGAGGGCGCTGCCTTCCCTTTGAGTGGGTCAGGGGTTGAGATGAGGGTAACATGGAGAAGCTTTTTACAGCGGGTATGGATGGGATGTCTGAATCGCAAATAGTCGCTCTTGCAAGACCCAGAAACTTAGAGGGGTGAGGGTTTAGAGGAGAATAGTGAGGTGAACAAGCGTCTGGGACACGCCTGGCTTTCTCTTATTCCTCCTTCTCCCCTTACATCTTTGGTTCTTGAATCATCATCAAGTACTTGATGCTCTGGACCTCTTCGAGCTGTTCACCGTTCAAGAAGATCTCATTTGCCTCGCCAGATGACTTTGTTGTAGTCTGAATTACTGGTCTGTTCACTTGTCTGCACCTTCTCTACCTAGTTCATCCTTATTTATCGGCATGTCCGGCTGTAATAGGCACAGGTAGACCGGCTTGTTGTTTTGCACTTCCCACACGTTCATGAATACTATATCTACTGTGTACTGATAATGCAGTAGGTGAGTAGGTGAGTTGCCAAAACGTTGTGCATTTATTTACTTATTTATTCATTAGTTCATTCATATATTTTATTTGTAGTTGGATCTGTTTCTATATGAGTTTTAATCAACTAGTCCAATTTAAAAAAAAAATACTTTCTCCGAGGCAAGAGCGAGAAAATCAGGTGAAACAAATGATTAACTAAACCTTTGTGGTGAACGGCTAGTAGCACAGTAAATATGTCGGGATTTTATTCACAAGGGGACACCTGCTATTCACGTCAACACAAAATCACAGCTACCTTCACCCTTCACCCCAGTCTGAGGCCACAGACTGCACACAGACAGCGAGGTGACCGAGACCTTGCCGGCTGTTCTCGTCCTCGCAACCTGACCTTTGGCTCACTCTTATTATGTTCACCTTTACCTTATTGCCCTCCTGTGTGTTAAATGTTTTCCTCTCAACAAAACTGTCAACCTCCACCCGTGTGCCTGCCAGTTAGTCGTCTGTCTGTCCTCTGCGTGTGTGTGTGTACTGCCTTACTTCCTGTACCGCTTTCAATGTGTGTGTGTGGGTGGTTCGCTCTCCTTGTTAGTTTGGCATTGTTTCTCAGTTTACTGTTTTCTGTCTGTATGCTAGTCTCTCTCTGTGTGAGTGTAGAGTGGGGTTTATTCAGGGCCGCCGAGAGCCAGCCCGGGCCCCGGGACAGACCACCTCTCCGGGCCCCTTGTACTTGTAATCGTAAATTATTTTCCCAGTATATAATGTATAACAAAATGTATATAATGTAAAAAAAAAAATCCACTGACCAAGGCCTGTCCCCCTTGACAGCCGCGGGCCCGGGTACACCAGACCCCTCTGTCCCCCTCTCTCGTCAGGCCTGCGTTTATTGCCTCACTGCCTACAACCAGTACGCAAACTGCCTAATGTAAATTAAATCAAAGACATCCTCAATTCCCTCAATTCGGTCTAAAGCCTCGATCAGCTCTCATGAATTTAAGCATCTTTTTATTTAATATTCTAAAGCAACAACAGGCTGATTTTATTCCATGATGCTTTTAATAAAACATTGTTTAAGAAACTAATAACGTCTTTGCTCTGCATTACAAACTTCACAGTTCTTCATTTTTTTTAATAGTTATTAGCATTTTCATTTAGTAATTAAACTGTTATAATGTAATTACATGTGGGAGAGAAATTTGTTATAGTTTCAGGATGTTCCCCTGTCCAGCAATTTTTCTGAGCTTAGCTGCAAGGGAAGGTACTCGTGCAAACGACGGCCTTCTCACCGCCTCAAGACACGAATTACCTCCCGTGCATCGCGGGTAGATGTATGACTAATGGCGCTGTGTGCACGTGCCTTCAGCAGACGCTCCCCAGACGCAAACACTCGCTCTCGCCATTTTTCCGAGGCACTGGCTTTCGGAGCTCTCGTCTGCATTCAAAACATATCAGTAAAACAAGTAAAAACATATGGATGGGGACCGTGCACAAGTCCACTGCTCTCTCCCTCTTTCACACACACTTTTTCCTTTCGATTTTCTCTATCCTTCTCTCGTTCATCTGAATGCGTGTGTGTGTGTTCTTTCCCAACTTTCTCCATTTTTCTCCAAAGTATGAATAACATTATATAGAGAGCAGCTCATACAATCAGACATTATACAACCTTGCTACAGGTTCCAAATTCACACAGTCAAAATTTACAAGTGCGTACGTGCGTGCTGGCTATACCATCTTTATGCACAGAAAGAGATCGGAATCGTGATTTAGAATTTGTATACATATACGCCTTATTAACATATGATCCCAGCTATTGAGACCCTAACAACGTGAAAATATCCATGTACAGTGCTGACGTCTGTGTTGTTGACCTCTTGCCCTGTGCATGGTCTATCTCGGAAACCGAAGGAGAGTTGGGTGAGTATTCGCCCATATTGGGCCAAATAGTATCTTGCCTTGAGTTTTACCCAATCGTTAACAAAAACCGTGCACCACAGCAAATTAATCGCACTTTTTTATTTTTGAACAGGATTAATTGATTCCAAAATGTACGATTCCTTCATGATTGCTTCTAAGACAGCCAGTAAGACACGCAGACAGACAGACCAATAGACAGACTTTTTTGTGTTTGGTTTTCCCACCCACCCTTCGCTCTTTTTTTAACATCTGTCCGCCCCCTTCACCTCTACTACTCCAACACCATTTTTGTTTTCTCAGGTACCCGACTGAACTCACATGTGTTTATTTATGGAGCAGGGCCTACGTGTGGCCAATGTTAACAAATATTCCCCTTATTGTTCCTCGTTCACGCATGACTGGTTCAATAGAGTTTTCGATCCCTCCATGTCCTGCGTTTGTGTTTGCATTTTAACAGTTTAACGCTTCAGTTGATGGTAAACAGTCTATGTCCTGGTGAAATTATAAACCTTCACGCTTCATGGCCCCAACTGAAGGGTCTATACTTATCGTCAAGCTTGGCTTCTCCAGGTCCAATGGAAGCTTTTTCGAGACATTCGTTGAGGCGAGGTGAATGAACAGAAATTTCAATGAACAGAAATTTACTGAGAATAGGTCTGTTGAAATGGGTGTGTTGAGACATCAAAGTGATTAACCCGCTTCTTGAACTCTTTTCCCTCGAAGAAGTGACATTAGATGTTATTTAAATAATATCAGCTTGATTTCGAGGCTAATTGTCCTCCTCTCCTCACCTTATTGCACTTTTCCCCTCACCCTTGCATATGTGGGCCTGGTAACTGCCAATAGTATTCAATTTTAACTTTCATAATTTACTGGTATGGGATGCAGAGGTGGTTTGAGTTCCACTAGATCACGGGTCGTCTGCCAGCCGTCTGTTTCGCAAAAGGATGGAGGGATGCAGACCCAAGTAATTGAATACCAAAACAACAGCTATTCAACTGTTATTCATTCCCATCTGCACCATCATTTTATCATCTCTATATCCTCCGAAAGGACCAACAACTAAACTCAATTCGTCATTTATTTCCCATCCTGACCGCTTTCTGAACCCTCTTTTTTCGTCAAATCTCACTCTATCATCAACGGCAACTGGTGTGCAGTCGGGGGAAACGAGAGAAAGAGGACCGCCATAAAAGTTGTTACATAAATTCTTATCATGTTCCCCATCCTTCTCTACCCCTCCAGCAGATGAGACATGATGGCAGCTAACACACAAATATAAAATTGCAAACCGACAGATTGATTCTCGCGTGTAGCCATGTTTGTGAGGCCCACCACCCCCCTCTCATCCATGTTTGCGTTTACTCGTTCGTTGCCACTCTTCCTGAAAAAAAACATTTGAGCAGACTTGTAGCTTTGTTGACTTTCCTTCTGTACATTTTCTCTCTCGCACACTCTATACACTTCCTGTCTCGCAAAACTAAACAGCGCTGCGAATATAAACAAAACACAATAATAGTAACCTGGCCTGACACACACCAAACAATATTTGGGGTTTTTTTCCCACGACTCATTCTCTGACAATCTGCTTTTGACGGGTAGCCGGTGGGAAAACAGTGGATTGTGTTACAAAAACAAACTACTCAAAGTATGGTGACCCCTTAACCGCGAATAGTCAACGAGGTGAAGGCCGCGGGGCGCTCGGTAGCGTAGTGGTGAAGACACTTGTCACCCCTGCAGTGAAAAGGTCTGAGTTCAGATCTCGTCTTGGGACGCTATCTGTATGAAACACGTGTTCGTAGGTCTGGCCGTTGGGGTTTTCTTACAGGTACTTCGGCTTACTCCCCCTGTCATCATTCCTCTCCTCTCGTAATTCCCAATCACCTGAACCAACCGACCAACAAACCAAGTGATGGCCACCGTTGAAAATTTTGAAGACCATGACTGGTTGCTGCTTCTCCTTGTACCTTCATGCTTGGTTTGTTACGAAGGTTCTTCGTGATGAATATCGTTGAGTTGAAATAATTTAATGGAATACGAGTTTGAATTTCTTATTTCTTGTGCTGAAAAAAGGAATTGGAAAACGATATATTTTGATTCTCAAAGGTTATGACGATATTTACAACAATTATTGTGTCTTTTAGGTTGTCAGAACCTACTCTTGTAGCAAGACTTAAGCTTGCAGCAAAAAGGCATGTAAAATTATACATGATACACGAAAATTGCTCTGACATGATACACGGATGATTGTTCAGAGAGTACCGCGAGAACGTTTCCCATGAAAAACTGAATTCACTGACCCATGGAGATTCATATGTAATCATTACAGCCATGAGAATGAGTATACAAAACAGAGAAAATAAAAGTGAACAGGAAGCTCTGAAATGCTAACATCACCTAGGATGTATAAAAAGGGGGATAATGATAAGTGCTCACCCCCTGCTGTCTGCTACCCCTACCGGTATTCTGAGTGAACATAAAACTGTTGGAAAATGCTCGGCTTTGGGGAGGAGGGTGGATGTGGTGGTGGCAAATTTCATGCTGAAGTGAACGACGCTCACATTCTAGCCTCCTCAGTACTTGATTTTAATTTTAGAGGCGGCCTACAGTTCATTTGACCCGGTAGGAAATGGAAAGTAATAACAGACTGAGTGGCACAAAAGCTGGGAGAGACTGTGAACGCCAAGCCATCGACAGAAGAGATGATGCAACCCAGCCGCAGGGTGTGAGCGGTTGAGGGGGTGGGGAGCGCCAGAACAGAAGGGCAGGGATGGATGGAGGGTCGAAGGAGACTTCGAGGATGACAGAACTAGGTCAGGTCAGCCCACCAGGCAAGTTTGGAAACAGAACAAGGAGGTTGTGGAGGTTACAGCAGGCGGTACCAGCTGTGGAATGCCAGCTCTGCCCTCAGACTAAATAGCCCTTCACGCCTTGATAGCCCTGTAATCTCTCCTCTCTCACGTGGCCCGCCGCCTCAATGACGGAAGAGCTCTCATTCGCCTCGAGTACGTGGCAACGACAGCTGCGACCGTCCACGTCACCCGTGACATCGACGTGGGAGAGGCGGTGTGGGTCTGGGTGTGACCTGTGGGGTCAGGCTATTTCCTAGGTCCTTTTGAGTCACGAGCGGAGTATAGCGAATGACACGACACCACGTGGGTAGAGGGCTCGTCGCTCAACGACGAGTCTAATGATATCAACACTTGAAAGTCACTTTGTGTGCTCTCTCCGACTGATCGGGTGACGAGAGGCGGGTGGTAGGTGGGTATTAGGATATTATGGGTCATTAAAGGAGAATGCTTTTGAATGTTTTTCACAGGTGTGTGAGGAGACAGTGCTGGTTGGTGTCAACTTTCTCGTGGGACAGGTCGTTCATCAACTGGGTTTTTTTTTTCTCTCTCTCTCTGTAGACAAATATTGATAACTTAACTGTTGTAATGTATAATTAGTACATGAACATTACAATGTGAAATGTTTGAACACCCCCATCCCCTTGCTTTGGAGCTAATTAAGGAATAGCAAACTCTGTCTCTATCTTTATATTATCTCAGTATCTCCCTTTCTTTCTCTTCATCTTTCTATCTCCTCTCTTTTATCTTGCTTGCTTTTCTTTCGTTTGTTAATGTTCTATTTCTTTCGTTCACTCGTCTTTTTTCCTCGAGCCTCATGATCACAGACTAAACATATCAACAGAGGTCGGATGACGTCAGTGATAACAGCAAGAAGACGAGGAGCATGGCGAGAATAAAATTGACAAAAGTAATACCAGAACTGTCATGTCGACATCGACCACTCACCCTCACACCCTCGCCACCCCCGTTCCGCTACGCCTGACAGAACAGCGAGCATTGTTGTCAACATCTGCCTCCATCGAGCAACGAGTGACTCCGTGGCCAGCAGCTGCCGCACGTCTACCAGTGAGTCACCGCGACACTCCTTTCGCCTTCCATATCTCCAATGACCATCGAGTTGTTTCTCCTTTTTTTTTTTCAGTTTATCATATCCACAGTGAGGTCTGGGCGTTCCATAAACTCCACCTGACAACGGTTAGAGTGAGCAAAACAGCGATCGACTGTGACGAAATGTTTACATACACCTCCATGAAATATTTCTGCGCATTGAAAACGGATTTTTTTCCCCGGCTTTCATTAGTCACGTGATCACATCTATTTGTAGTGGTGGTGGTGGTAGAAGTGTTGCAATCGTCTTCACATGTGCTTCGTCTTTTCCCTCCAACCCCCTTGTGCAGTAAAGTAGATTGGCCATATAGGAGATCGTTAATAATGTTGTTGACACAGCAACACAACTGCCACAACACAGCGAAAACACGCTTCGTCATGTTTGTTCTCGGTTTTACACTGTTGCGCGTGTTTAGGTTGTTGTTTCGCGCAGCTCAACGCTCGTTTGTCTACTGCGCTGTTAGACACACAACTCAACATTTGTTTGAAGAAATCTTTTGGATTGTTCCTTCTCTTTCCAAGCTTGTCAGTCTTTCTGTGAGGAGATATCTCTTCATTTTTATTTTTTTAAGCTGCTAATGAAAGAAATGTTTCATCACAGAAGTACAGTGATATGAAGTCAGTAAAGATTAAACATCAGTCTCTATACTCTGTTTACAAGAAACTGGAATTGCGAGCTCCGTAATGAGAACTACTTAAAAATCCGATTTAATTCATTAGACATGTTTATAAGAAATAACATCATCAAAAATCGAAGGACGCTTGTGTAACGCGAAATATTAAGAAGAAAAAGCAGATGATGACGACGATTGTCACTTTACATACTTCTCTCATTGAAAAAAAGGAAATAAACCGTAACTAGTTTATTTTCAAGCGATTCAACAATAACCTTTACACTATGTTCTAACAGTGTGTGTTTAATTTTATTTTGCCTACCTGAATGTTATTGTTTGTTGGGAAAGTGTTTCCGCCTTGCTTGATTTCGCACTGTATGGGGAGAGGGGAGGTGGAGGAAACCGGAGTACCTGGAAAAAAAAACCCGACGCCCAACCCTGCGGACAGGTGTCACAGTGTCCCGAGACGAGAACCGAACCCTGAGTTTCTGACTGCACTAGTGTCAAGAGTGTTTTAACTACTGCCCTACAGGCGTCCCTCCATACCTGAATCACTACATTCGGTCCTCATGCTCTTTACTCTCCTCTCTGCAATACAGGTAAAATATTCTGTTTTTAAAACCTTCGCCTAGTCATCTTGTAACAATTCTCTGAATTTTCAAGTAGCAGCAGCATTCCTTGTGTGATGTCTCATGCAAACACAACAAATTAATCTGGTCTAAAAATGAGCTGGAGTGCCAGTGGCGAAGGAAGATGCTCAGCTTTTGGGGAGAAGAGGGTGCAAACTCCATGCTAGCAGTGAACGACATTCACTTCACATTCTTGTCCTCCAAGTATCTTGTTTTGAGGGGGCGGCTGCTCCCTACTTTGCCCCTCACCCCTCCCCTGGTTCCTGCGCCTCCGGGTGTTGTCGGTCCGTGATGTAAACAGTTCGTTTTATGGCAAATCCTGGCTACAAGCTGTTTTGCGCCTTGTTGAGGCTTCAGTGTGCTCCGGCATCATCAGATGGCGACCACAAGTGTCTGGCAAGAGATAAGAAACCCATTACATCTTCACAGCTAAACATGTCAACAGTGAGACACTCGAAAAAGAAGACAAAGGCGAGAAGAAGATGAAGATGATAATGATGGTTTATTTGTTGAGGAGGTGGTCTTTAACGAAGCATTGATGCCTGTCTTTTCAGTAAAAAAAAATTTTTTTTTGTCCCTAAGCGTCAATAAGTCTCAAAAGAGAAGATAATACGAGTTTCTCGACTCTTTTAGTGTGACCATGCCGAAGACCAACGATTTTTTTTCAAGTATATTCATGGAGGAGACTTCCTATGACATGTTTCACACTCCAGGTGTCAAGGCCGAGTTTTATGGGAGGACGGGCTGGTTATAAAACTTTGCAGCAGGCTAAATGTTCTAAGCTCTCTGGCAAATGAGATGCTCCCTCCCCTTCCACCCATCTGTATACCTGCGTGCGTGCGTGCATTAAGTTGCTAAGTCTCATTGCAGCCCTCGCCAGATCATTAAAGATTATAAAGACCTTCCGACATAAAAATCAGTACCACACCCTCGCAAAACCTCGTCCTCATTCCAGCATCATGCCTGCAGTCTCGGGGCTTACTCTCGACAGGTTCACGACCTCATTCAATGACGTCGCAAACACTCACGGAATGTGCTGGAACGATGACTGCCCGTCGGCACTTTATGGACTCTTCCTTTTCGCCTTTCATATGGTAAACTTCCCAGCAAATACGAATTTTGTTTACGATCTTGCAGCTCAGTCCAAAGCACGCGCAAATCAGGGCGGGCAAGCGTCTGGCCATGCCCATGAAACTCCGTGTTTACGATGGCAGGACGGGCGGACGGCTGGGATGTAAAAATTGCGCGTCTTCAACGCCGTCGCTCGTCCAGCTTCCGGAAAGCCCGAGAAGCAGCTTCAACCTTTATATCCACACCACTAACTGGAGTAAAGCGCGCCATGTCTGCCAGACCGTGATGTCTTCTGGGGGATGGATTGAAGGAGGAGGATGAAGGGGGGAAAGGTGGTTTCACTCTGCAGTCTGGAATTTTCTACGCGCATCTTAGCTCAAGGGGAAGTAAGCGGATTGTCGTGTCTGCGAGGTTATTGATTTCTTTTTTTCTCTTTCAGTTTCGTTCAGAAGGGTGGATGAGGTTGGAGGGGTGGGGGAGAGTCGTTGATGACACACTGACTTCTGGGGGAACTGGTAGTGTTGTGGGTAAAACACTCGCTTGTCACTATTGAAGTGAGAAACTCAAGGTTCGGTTCTCGTCTCGGGACACTTTCTGTAGGTGACACCTATCACTGGGCTTTAGGAATTTTCATTTTCTCCAAGTACTCCGGTTTCCTCCCCACTCCCTCTTTCCCCCATAGTGCGAAATCCCCTCAAAGTGGAAGCACTTTCCTACTAAATAAACCGACAAACCAACCAATACAGACCTCTGTTGCCATCCACACCACCGCCAACGCGGAGAACCTTTTAGTTTGGATTAGGAGGGGGTGTATTAGGAGGGGGTGTATGTATATTTAATATATTCATAATAGGTTGATAAGGTCACCCGGTTGGGGGTAAGAATTCTGTGTGTCTGTATTTCAAGATTTGAAGCTATCAGAGTTTATACCTTTAATTATCAGCGCTCCAGGATGCGAGGTCCGGTAAATGTAACGACTGTCTGCAAATGTAGGTTCATCGTCCCAAGTTTGATACACTATCGCCACCTCGCTAGATAGCTGAACTCAAGCTGAGGTTACTACACGTGACCTGTAATCAAGCGCAGTGCGGGCTAATCAACCTCTCGGACAAGTCTCGGGTTGCATCGCCGCCATCGTCTACAGTCGCACTGACTGACGCACCATCACTGTCTCTACTCACTGCACGAACGGGTAAACTGTGAACAGCCTGCTCACGTACACGTGTTGAAGTGCACGTGCTCAGGTCAGCTTGAACGTGAGGCAGGCACGCGCATGACAGATGACCTTTACGACCCCCGTGCAACTCCATTACGTAACACGAGTGTTAGGAGTGAGGCTTAAACAGTGCTCACTCCTCACAGACTATCACATCCACTAAATTACGATTAAACACGTGTTCAAATCATTCCACCCATCTCTATACACACACACACCCTTGTCATCACCCCTCCTCCAACAGCATCAAGGACAAAAGTAAATAAAGATTAATTTAGATGTTATTTGACTGAATTGTGGGGTGACCCAGTCCGTCCTGTAGCTTGATACCGAGGCGTGTCACAAACACGCGATCTGCCAGACTAAATCTGCTTTAAGTGGGTCTGCACAGCACATCTCATCTGGCAACACCTGAAAGGTAAATAACCGAGTCGAATGTGGTTTTCCCCTCCGCGAACTTCCCTCCGGGTTACTCAGCGTTTCTGGAATGCTCTCTCGGTATGGCTTGCTGTTTCCTGGGATTTTCCGTGTTTTTTTAATTCGTTTTTCCAAGAGAACAGAAACAAACCATGTCATTTATCTTTCAGTCATGCAGACACCTGCACACACACCTGTTGCGTGTAATTTATTGTCCGACTGTCGGCACATCTGTCAGGACCACAGTTCACTTCTGAACAGCGATGTTATCTCTCGGGTGAATTGCCTGATGGTTGATAGTGATGTCACTGAACATGTGTGTATACTTCACAAAACCATGTATAAATAAAACAAAGACACTTACTGGTGTGCATATACCTATACTTACCTAAATACAAATGCACTGTTCATTCAGAAAGTCTAATTTTAGTTCAGGTAGACTGTTCAGTCGGGGGAATGTGGTTTCATTTTCCCTTTTTCAAGGCTACCCCTCGCTTTGCCTTTCCTCTGTCGCCTGTTCCCCCTCCCTGTCCTGATTGTCTACCCGAAGCCCCCCTCCTGACGATTAACAGCTTTTACCTGCGAAACGCCGTGTGTGTCAGTGGGACTCAATGGGACTATGGGACTGTCAGACGACAGGTGTGTGGATGTCAGGGTTACCTGCATGTGATGGCAAGTCTTGATGTCTGATGTTTCATTGTGTCATCGATAGTAACTGTAAAGCTGCTGAAAAGGAACAAGTTGACAGCATCGTAACAGTTTAAATAAAAAGCCTTTGGTTCGCCTGGTTATTTAGTTGTTGATGTTTATTAAAACGATTTGAAAATGTTCAGTACAGCTTTCAGCTGTAAATCGTTTAAGTAGTTTTAATCGAATTGTTTGCAGATGAGAAAATAAAGACAAGAAGAGTTCTTTTGGCTCAGTCATTTTTTATTTTATTTATTTTTATTTATTTATTTATTTATTTATTTTTTATATGCACAACGTCCATTTAACTTTACCTTTGATGTACACACCGCCTTCCATTCCACACTTCAATGACCGATTATTCTGGCATTCCCACTATTTCTTGCACCAACAGAATTATCGTCTATTCTCGCCAGTAGGAATTAATCATCAAGAGTTGATAGAATGTATCGCTCTATCTGAGCAAAGAATTTCTTCTTTCTACATCCCTTGCTCGCGCTTCTTGAGTAATCAAACGCAACCCCTGACCTTTGGAATGCTTGATGGGCTGATGTGAGGTTACGACATCGGTGACATAATTGTTTGCCTTCGCCAGTAGAGACAAGGAGGTTATCTTCTTTCCTAAAGCCTTCGTTTGTCTCAGACAGAGTATTATCTCACTTCTATCTATCTTTCTCTCCGTGCTTTGACCTCTCGTGGTTGTCGAGAGCAGACCGAGAGAGAAAGAAAGACATCTGCGCAATCCTTGAGTTCTTTAGATGCGACATGGAGAGAAAACATTTTTCAGAACGGCTCTTCTTTCGAACCTTGTTCACAACCACACTCTCCTGTCTCTCTATTCGCCTGCTACTTGACTCCGTAGACTTGAGAATGAAACGACTGGAATGGAAAAAAAAAAAAAAAAAAAAAAAAGAAAAAAGAAAAAAAAAAGGATAAAAAAAAAGGAAAAAAAAGAAAAAAGAGAAAAAAGAAAAACCATAGAATGCAAGAAACGGCACAAGCAACGACCCTGATAAGGACAGGAAATACGACAGGCACGAACATCGTGTCTCACGCAGGCTGCCCGTACCACGTGATCCTTCGGTCGCCGCCTGCAGCCAATGAGTCAGCAGCGGAAGTCGACGCACGTCTTCAGGCGGCCACACACCAACCTCGCACCGGCCGACGACCCTATTGATCCACAGCCCCTGAGAATTAGGGCCACCGAGCACAAAAATTACAGAAAAAAAAAATTTTTTAGGTGCATATTGTAGAACGTTGGACTGAGTGACTCACCTACAGTCAGCTTTTAACGGTTTTATTTTTAGTTCTGTAATCTAAGATGGCTTCTGGTCTTAAGAGCATTACACTTGGAAAGTCCTTTGAGGGTATGAAGAGTCTTACACCAGGGTTCGTCTTTTGCGTGGGGTTTCTATTCCTATTTAAGTAGCTTTGCCTGCGACTTACGGATTTATACAATAAGGGTTTTTTTTTCTTTGTTATCATCTCAGTTCGTGTCAAGTTCCTCCAGAGGTTCGTATGAAACCAGGTCAGGAAATGACTTTACAGACTGGTTCCAAAGTCCTTTAGCCTGAAGATTGCAGCTTGATGTTTTAAATATTTTATATATTTTTTAGTGATAGGAATTAAGTGTAAAATATTTTACTCAGGTAAGTTAAATGTCCTCTTCCCCCCGAACTTTATCTAGATTAAGTTGCATCTAATGCACACATTTAAAAAAATTGGAAGAACAATAGAAGAGGTTTTGCCCTTCGATGTATAGATTGTTCTTTTGTTGTAAGCAGATTGTTCTGATTGACAGATTTTAAACTTATCGTTGTTTAGTGCGAAGCTACCGTTAGTAAACAACACATGCTGCAGCCAGCAAAACAACTTTTGTAATTTGTCGACTGCTAAAGCATTTCCATGAACACAGATTTTTCTAGACTGATTGAGTTGTAAAACATTCCATCCATGCATCCAGCTACAGAGATTATCATCGTTGCTGAGTCACGTGGTTTCTGTGACGACTGAGCCTCCTTGAAGTGTTGACCTCGTCTCATGACACGTCACTTCCTTCTGTATGCCTTTGTGGAATTGTACTTTGGAGGGATTTCACAATTCAATAATTTCACAGTAATTTGTTCTATGGCGTTTCTTCGGTATGGTCTGGTCCCATCAGGTGGACAAGAAGAAACAACTTGCCCTCCGGTCACACCTTCTGGGTTAGGGGAGAGTTGGTCGGTTTGAAAAGAAAGTATTTCCACTCAACCATGATTATTTCATTCTCTTGGAGGCGGGATGAACGGGACTGGCGACGAAGGGGGTTTCCTGTCAGTCTTTGATCATGCCCTTGCGAGTGAAAGCACTTCACAAAGGTGGCATTCAGGTGAGACTGACCTTCCAGAGGTCGGGTCCAGGACTATGACCCCCATCGCTGCTGTTACGCTTCACCTGAGGTCGGACCTGACAGGCGCCTCGTGTGACGAGTGTATTCCCTCGTCACGAGCTGTAATTACATCTCACGACCGTCATGCTTGCCTTATCGAGTGCCGTGAGAACCGTTTCACCACTCTATTTTTACACTCACACTAGACGTGTGGATTCTTTGATGACATTGGGGTTGGTGTGTACACTGAGGGTAGAAGGTCAGATCTTGCCTCTCTCTCTTTCCCCCAACTCTCTCTCACACAGTCTTGTATATTTTTGTTGCTGTTCTTTTGTCTATTCCCCCTCCTCCTGTTTTTAAAAGAATAATAAAGTGCGACACGATAATTTGCAGTGCTTTTAATTACCAGCTGCGTGATGAATTATCTGCCCATTTCATTTGAAGAAGACCCTAATGGCGTTATCTGAAGAAGGATGTTCTCAGTCCTTAATCACCCAACAACCGCTTTATCTCTTCCCTCCTCCCCGAGATGTTCTTTTTCATGTGATGGCCATGCCACCTAGCGGCAAGCAAATGGATGAGATGAAATAATTGCGCGGGGGCTCACAGAGGTTGGGACTGAAATAAATGGCGACGGTTGTGGTTTGTCTCATGGCGGTCAAAGGGTTCACACTCGACATTATGTGCTTTGTCTTGTGTGTGGACTGACAGGAGCACACCTTCGTCCACAGGACATTTTTCATGAACAGAATTGGATGACATTCGCACGCACGCACACACGCACACACGCTCACCTACACACCATCATACAGAGGAAAGTGAGAAACAGAGGAGAATGAGCATGGGAAACTTTGATAGCCAACAAATAGCAATGATAGTGCAGCCTGCGTGATATCTATCGAACAATTTTTTTTTCTTTTTTTTCTCTCTCTCGTTCTCTCTCTCTCTCGTGAGAGATAAGCCAGGCTCTTCCCACACGTTTCGACTCAGCAGGAACAGCTTCTTCCATTAGGGAAGCGGCTACAGTTACCAACACTGTGTGCAAGAATGGCCAAGAGAGGCTTGCACCCATTTGCACCTGAATGTGTGTGTGAGAGAGAGTGTGAGAAAGTGTATCAGAGTCGGTGTGTAATTCTCCTATATTACAGTGGGGCGGAAAGCGCCAGAAATACAACCTTTTGCTACAAACCCCTTTACACCACAGGCCCCTTGTGGGGGAACATCAAAGCTGAAGGTTGACTGCTTTTAGCGGGGAAGATGCTTTCATGAGAGGCGATTTGCACCCAAGAGATGGAGGATACAGGGAGGAGGCAAAGAAAGGATCACTAACTCTCAGTTTACTTTTTCTCGATGTAGCTGGTGATGTTGGTGTCCTCGATGCTTAATCAAATGTCTTTGGTCTTGATTACCCCGGCGCCATGATGATCTCTCACATGAAGTCATTTATTTTCGTTATTTCAAATGTATTAAGACAGAACATATGTTGTTGTTGTTGTTGTTGTTGTTGTTGTTGTTGTTGTTGTTGTTGTTGTTGTTGTTGTTGTTGTTGTTGTTGTTCATCACTTTTGTAAACACCTTTTTGGCTCGTTGGACTTCTTTGTCTATCCCTGTCAGCTTCGCTTCACAGGACTCCGCACAAACATCAACAAATAGCGGACACATCTGAATTCATACTTGCGAGATCCGCAAGAAGCAGTCACCCACCCACCACTCCCCCAAACTATTTTCTATTCAGGTTGGAGGAGGAAAAGGTGAGGCCAGTCAACCGAGACACGGAAGCGAAAAAGGTTTGTGAAACTCGCTAACCCTGACCTCACCGTCAAGCGAAGGTGTCGGCGGCTTTTCCAGGTGTAACTCTTCATCCCTCGTGTTCTGCTCCTGCCCCACCCATACCTGCCTTTTCAGGTCTGTCTGACTTCTGGATCAGTAAATGAACCACAGTCCCGAGCCACGCAAGGCTTCTAGGACAGGGGTGGGCAAATAGCGGCCCGCGGGCCGCATGCGGCCCGCCAAGTGGTTTTCTGCGGCCCGCAGAAGCCCTTTGGCAACACAAAAAAAATATTACCGAAAACCGAGTTCCAAAGAAGATTTGTGGATTTTAAGGGGATGGAATCAAAATTCAACATATTATCATGTCCTTTTTCTTTTCATGTTGATGATGCACCTGATGAATTACAACTTGAACTGATACACCTTCAATCAGATCATGCATTGAAGGAAAGGTTTTATTCCCTGTCACTGGTTGAGTTTTATAAGTCCCTCTCCAACAAATCATTTCCTTGTTTAAGAGTATTTGCTGCCCAGCTACTTTCAATATTTGGTTCAAGTTACATCTGTGAGCAAAGTTGTTCCTGCATGAATATAAACAAGTCAAATAACAGGTGATTGCTTTCAGATGCAAACTTGCTGTCAGTTATGAGAGTATCTACCAGTAATTTTGAGCCAAATTTTAAAAGAATTGTTCAGCGAAATTGTATTCAAAAACATTTTTCTCATTAAATTGTGTGTGCTTAATTGTTCATTCTGGTTTTATATTTATTCCTACAGTGTTACATATTTCATGTGCTCATTATTAAATAAATGCGTTTGTTTACAATTTGGCGATTTTACGTCGTTTTTGTATTCAATTACAAGGTGCGGCCCTCGGACTAGTCATGACCCAGCAATGCGGCCCTCGCAACAAAAAAGTTTGCCCACCCCTGTTCTAGGAGAAGCATTGAAGTTCGAACCATCAGGACTCGAACTGTTCGAGGATAGCGAGTTGTCACAAGCCTTGTGTAAGGTGGTGTTACCTCGATGAACAGATGGCAAAGTGAATCACGCACGCCCACCACTACCAACACCACTACCACCACCACTACCACCCACATGACATGTGGGGCGTTCTGATGTAATCAAGTCCCGCGTGACCCTTCCTTGTCCTCCCGTGGTATGCAACCTGGAGCTAATCCATCACAAATGTCAGTCACAAGCCGTCCCAATTTCTTAATACGATTGCTGCAGTCTGGGACTAGGTGAGATGAATGTCACCACGTGTGCACGAACCATAAATATATACACACAAGGCACGTGGCGTCGGGGAAACGACCTCGGACAGGGTGGAGAGGCCCCCAGGGGGTTCATGAAATGTGATCATGGCGACGAGAATTAAAACGAAAAAAGTAACTCAACGAGTTATAGCAGTGGGGGTCTGGTTTTTAAAAATTTATTTATTTCTATATATGTTATGAACGATCCCATTGTTGACTGTGGACATGTGAGGAGGTAGACGAAGATGGAAAGCATTGAAATGCCTGGACGGTACAGATATAATTCACTCGAGCTGTGTGGAGTTTTGGCACGTGCTCCCATGTCCATTGGACCACCGAGGGATCCCATTCGACCTCCAGTGAGAGAAATTGTTAGTCAAGTAAACTAGTATCATAGATCTACCTAATTTATATTGCTTGGGAGCGCGCAAACACGCACGCACACGAATTCAGATTCACACAACCACACACACATACAAACACAGATTTCACGCACATCTTAGTTTCTTCAAAACACGAATGGAAGCTTTTTGCTGTTTTTGTTCACCATTTGAATGTACCATTGAGTTCAACTCGAAATCCAGCCGTTGATCAGACCTGTTTTTTTTTTTTTTTTTTTTTTTTGTAAGTCAGTTGCATTGAACAGAAATCTGAACTCTGAACTGCTGCCCCATTCTGTAGCGACAGGGTCTTCATACTGTCTTTTAACAAGGTCAGAGAGTTCACGGAGGTTAGAGGTGTATGTCGAAACGTGGTCGATCGTTAAGGTTTGTCGCATCATTAACGATGGGGTAAAAAAAAAAAAAAAGCCTACGTGTATCGGGTGGCAGTAATCTTGGCTTTGACAGTAAGCAGTGCGAGATCAATGACACCCGAAATCTCTCTCGGGTCGCTTGTAATGGCGGGACAAAAATATTGTGTGCAAGTCTGGGCAATAACAAGCAGCAATGGCTGACAATCAGTTCACTGTAGTCACGCACGCACGCGCTCTCTCTCTCTCACACACATTTATATATACACGTGTGATACAAACTCATTTTTCTCTCTCTCTCTCTCTGTTTCACACACACACGTGCACCCTGTGGTCTTGGTAACACGTGTGGTATCCAAGACACTGTTTGCGAAATTCGACTCTCTTCTCGATCGTCGATTGTCCCAAAAGCTAAATGCTTTGTTTGATGAAAATACTGACTTTTGGGCACAGAACTCTCAGGTTGTATGAAACCCCATTATGTTGGTTGAAACCCACTCAGAACCACGTGCTACTCTTTGTTCTTGTTCTTTCTCTCTTTCCTTTCCCCACCTTGCGTGAGAGCTGTTGACCGAAAGAAGTCACAGGAGTAGACAAGTCCTCACAGGGTGACTGATCGTCGTTGGGGTACAGACACGTTCGTCAGACAACATCAATCTACCCAAGGGGAGGAGGTCCTTAGGGAGCTCTACTCACCCAACCAGCCCTCGGTTACGACCTCCAAACTGATCCTCGTGTCTCTTTGATCAAAGATTGTAAACTGGTTTATTGGTGACCACAGACCCAATCGATGCTGTCCTATCATGTTTTAATGCAGATATTTTCGCAATATTTTAGAACCAGATTATGGCTGAACCCTTTGATGTGGAAAATGTCGCCCTTTTGTGAAGGAATGAAACTGATACTCGGAGGGAAGGAAGAATGGAGGACGAATATTAAATGATCACGACTCTTATAGTTCATGTAGGTTTATAGAATGATACAGCACGCAGTGTTATAAATTTTTTGTTGTTTTGAGATGCGAATTTTGAGAGTGATAAATTATCTTATATATGTCAAAAGAGAGAGAGAGCACAAAACTTAGGTTTTTTTTAATCACCAATTTTAGTTACCATGAAATAATATTCAATATAGAGTCTGTACCCGATATCCCCGACCACAAATGTTTTCTTCATCCTCCTCGTCGCAGGCCTTCTTCATCTTTCCTTTTTCTATTTTCCATTTTCTTTTGTCCGTCGTCTTTCTCTACTGTCCACTATAATTTTCTCTTTTCTTCCTTTCTTTCATCTGTACTCCATTTTACTCTGCACTAGAACTTTTGCCGTTTCGCAAGTTTTCTGTCCTTCGTATTGTCAAGCTCGAATCCTCTACAAATATCTGTTCAGATCGACAAAGTGGAATTAACTTTTATTTCCTACACAGTTTTTTCTGGCTTTCTTTTTACTTTCTGACATATTTTGCGTGGTAACAAATAAAGTTCCGCTAAACCTGAGTCAAAGTATAAAATACAAAAACATCTACACAATCAATGATGGACAATAACAATGGAAGAAAACAACGAAAGGAGAATAAGTTTCTTATGAAGGACTTTTGTGTCCGTCCTGTATATTTGTTTTTCCTTTACTATTGTTGGAAACATGTCAACTTTCTTGCCTGCATTTGCCTTTAGCAAACACTTCTTCAAGTTCATGTTCATATCTCTCTCTTTATTTGTTCTGTTCTCTTGTTCTTCCTGTTTGCTTCACTTTTTATCCTGTTTCAGCCGTATTTTTCATTCAGTTATACTTTCGTTTCCTCATTTTCTTTTCAACCCTTTTGTCTTTACAACCTAGCATCCTATTCAATCACTCGATGTTCCTTTTTAAAATTCTTCTCTTCATTCTTTCCGACTGGTTTCGATTTTTTTCTTCCATTCTTATTTTGTATCCTCATGGGTTTTAATTCCCATTAATTGTTGTTGTCTTTACACATACCCTTTCTTTTTCCTCCCAAATTTCACACAATGACTGAGTGGAACTTAAAAAAAAAAACAACAAAAAAACAGTAAATGCTGGTAAGTATAAACAATCTCTTCAACTTTTTTCCAACCTGGGGTAGGTGTAATGGGGTAGGGGTGGTAGTCTACGCATGCGCATGGTGACAGGCAGTTGTGCATATTATGGTTCCCACACGTGGTATCTGTGTTTGTATCGCCTTACACTTGGAGCACACTTGCAGGATGCTGATGTTCCACAGACAGGAATCTGGACCTGGCGGATGCACTACTCACGATGCATAACTCCTGGAATGAGGGAAACAAAACTAGGTTATCTGTCCATAACCGCAGACAAGAGGGAGCGAGGGAGAGTTTGGGGGGACCGGGACAAGTATTGTTGATCGGTGTGGTAGCCATGTGCCCATATATACAAATATATATATATCTTCTGACCTCCACATGGAAGCGCGCTTTCCAGCTGTTTCGCAAAAATCCCACGAAAAAATACCGAATCCTTGTTTATGGAGGATTTTTATTTGTTACAGCAGTTTCCTCCTCAGCATGAAGAACTGTTTATTGCTGGGACACTCAGGCACCATGTGAATATCAAGTGTATCGTGCGACTGTACCGGTGTAAAAACCACAGGAACTGGCGGGTGGCGTGGGGTGGGTATCGAAACTGGGTAGGACGTGGAAATGGGCGAGAAAAAGGAGAGAAAATAAAGGGTCTTTAAAGATAATGATTTAAATTAATGATTGAAATTCCGGATAGACATTTTTAAAAAGAAATAAAAGCCTTACAGGAAATGGTTATTTCATGGTGTGTGTGTGTTGCACTGATAATGGCAATGATAATTCTGCATTAACAAGCCAAACTGTGCATAAAATACATCAAATGACATAAAAAGCGAGAGAACAATGAACTAAATGCACTCACACACACACACATTCACACACACCCACACACACAGATGTAAAGAGAGTGAGACAGAGAGCGGATAACGGTCACACATTTTTCAGGCGAGTATACATTTCATTGTATACCTAACAATAGCAGACAGAAGAAAGTCTGTGTATACTACTAGTGCCTGTGTCCTTGTTATGATCATGTTATGATAATGCTGCACATACCGATGTACGTGCCAGATGGATGCACGTGATGAGGGAGCAGCATGGCAGCCAAACCTCGCGGCCCGGTCACAATTTCCGCACGGGAAAAAAATCATGAAAATGATCAAAGGACTGCAGAATGGCCACGTATGCTGTTCAGCACCACTGCACCGCTGCACCCACGTGCATTCAGCCATCGACGTCAGCCCCACGTGTCTTGTTACATGTGACCTTCATAAGCTCGCTGCGCCATCTGTTGGAGAAGTAAACACATGGGGTCGGAGGTCAGCAACGTAAGTGTGGGGTGGGTTTGGAACGCAGAGAAAAAACGATTTAACAGTTTGGTGTTAATGTACCCCCCACCTTCTTTTTTAAAAAAAAAAAACCGACCACTTGTCAGGCAATGAAGACGTTTATGAAAGGACGTGAGAAGATTGCAAAACATTCAGCCGCCATTATTCTCCTGTATTTCGCGATGACACGTGATGTGTCTGGGGTTTCGAGGGCTTTAATAGCGCGGGAACCAATGTTTCATGTAAAGTCGGCGAAATTTTTCTTGCTTGACTACACTCAGCACTTCAACTAAAATCTACAGTATGGCTGCTTCCAGTATTTTGCGGGGCCGCCTGGTGTCTCGCGAGACCTCACGTGACTCGTAGTCATTCCTCCTGAGTTTTAAGACCACGTGACTCCTATCGAACGCTGGGAGTTTCTTTGAAGATGTAATAATCAAAGATTTTACGATGGAATCCTCGAGTGTCTCCGTGTCTCGACCATGTCTCGAGACGATCAGTTCCTTCTTGCTTTCTTTCTCCCCGCGTCTGTCGGTCCGCCAGTAAAGAGGTTAAGACGTTGCCCAGGGCAACATTGGGACTCAAGGACAAGTGTCTTGTTTCCATAGTTATAATGTGGTGTCCAGACACGGCAGACGCTTGAGAGTAAAGTAACATGAAGCAATGTTTGTACAAGGTTTGGCAACTTCCAAGAGAAGATTTCGCTTTCCCTCATTTTGCCCCGGGGATAACATTTTACCTCGCTGTATAACTACACCCCCAGATGGCGCTCGTAGGAGTGTAATCAATGGTAGTGTGGTGTTTAAAACTCTCGTTTATCACAACTGCAGTGAAAGACGCTGAGTTAGAAAGATTATCTCATCTTTGCCATGCAAACCATGTTACAGAATCGACATTCCCCCCTCGGTCCTCCTCCACTTTTTGTCCTTCATTTTTCAGAGCATCCTTTTGTCTTATCATACTCACTGCTTGGGTATAAGAGACAATAAAAGGGGAGAGAAAGGAAGAGATAAACCCCTCTCCCCGTCGTTCTATTCTGTTCATCCATCTGCGTTACGGTGGCTGTAACTGAATGCTAGCGCCTAACAGACTGATAAAATGCGCGATTGTCCTCCCGGCCACGAGGCAGCAACATGCGACTCACGAGCGGTGAGTAGGGAGACGAGGAGGGAGACGAAGAGATCGCGAGGAGGGAGTGAAGGCTTGAAGGCAATGTCTGAGCACGCACACGAATAAAATCAATCCCGGAGGCTTTTGAGAGAAGGCCAGGGGGGTAGTGAAAACATCGGATCCTACCTCCCCTCTACTGAGGTCGGGGTCAGAGGGCAGGATCAGATTAACAACAGGCACAGACAAGGCCGCTAGACAGGAAAACGAGAAAATCGCAGGGCATGTGATGGGTGGGGAGGGCAGTTTACCTCCGGGGTGGGAAGCAATGACTTGCTATTAACCCTGCTGGGTGTCTGACGTCCCCTCCCACCCTTACATCGCCGAAGGACATGATGTAAATACCTGTACAGGAACACAACAGGGTAAGATCCTTCTTTGGTCCACTTGAACAGAGGAGTGGCGGGGCGGAGAGAGGTCTCAGTGGCGAAAGGATGGAGAGAGATTGAATAATATTAGAGATGTATGGAAAGACTAAGAGACAAAACAAACAAATAAAAGTGTTGTTGTTTTAAGCCGTGTGACATTCTATTAGAGAACGAGAGAACGACAGTCATGTCTGTACATTCGCATTTTTTTTTTTTCCAATTTTGCATTTGTAGTTTATGTCGTATACAAAAGTCTAAGCTTTTCTCATTCCTCTGGCTGTTTGATTGCCGAGAGATGGGTATATTTTCATCATTATTTTGGACATTAGGTGATCATATCGACGGGTATTCAAGTATTTGTCGTGTGTCCGACTGGTTAATTAATTAACCAATCAACGCAGCACCTACTTTTTGCCGCCCCTGCTTGTTGGTTTGTCAGTGCATATCAGAGTCGAATCTGATACAGATGATAGAGGATGAGGAAACAGCCAATGCCACTACAAAGTCCAAGGGCAGATTCGCAATCTTATGAAAGGGAATAAAACTATAACAGGTCATGGACTACAATAAGGACAAGAAACGAATCTTCTGGTTTCATTTATCATAAATCAGATACTAACACTAAATTACATTATCGTACAGTGGATCTCGCATTATATTGAAAGGTTTGTAAAGTGCATCTAGTTCTATCTTGAAGGTTCGTAAAGCAGATGTTTACACTCAATCAAAAGGTTTGGAACAACTTTACTTTAGAAGGGTACTGACAAAGTGTTATGGATGCACACAGCGAAATAGGAAAACTAACCTGAACCCATACCTAAACATACCCTAAACCCTATCCCTACCCCTTCCCCAATTCCAACCCCTGGTTTATCAACAGTAAACACTGTCATGGCTCCGTCACCTTCTTGACACTGTACCTAGGCTTGTAAAGCAGATAATAACACTACATTAAAATCTTCTCGACTGAGACTCGAATGTCACACTATTGACAGTGTGTTACCCTGTTCCCCCGGTACCCTTTATTCCTCCCACCCACCGCCACCTACCCTTGTTTATTTTGTTCCCTCTGTTGTTGTGAAAGCGGATTGAAAAGATTCGGAATCCGATCAGGGTTGAAGCAAAGAACAACCCACACGAGTAATTTCTTGTTCATTGAAGCGAATCGGGTGACTGCACGGTGACTGCCCTCGCCTTGTTCAGTATGGCATGGTAATAATTCAGAATTGCTGATGTGTGTTTATATGAACAAACCTAGACAGATCGCTGTTTGCTTGTTTTTCCGCCAGAATATCATGTCCTGAGTATTGATGTCTGATCGTGTCATTGCCATCATCATCATGTGATGAATTCACTTGTAAAAACCACCTTAGGCCATGACAACGATTAAAATGTGTTCTTGGAAGGAAGTTTACATCTTCACACCTCACACACCCCCGCCTTGTGTTTGTGTGTGTGTATGGAGAGAGAGAGACCTTCCCTATGAAATGCTGCACTCCCCTCAGCCTCTCTTCCTTTCGTAGCAAAGGTCATAAAAAAAAGAAAGAATTCTGTGCGTATTCCACTTGTCGATGTTTAAAATATTGCGCAACTTCTGGATGTGGCTCAAGTCCACCATCTGGCACAACGAAAATAACCCTGGTTATCTCTAGACAACATCTGTTTTCTGCACCTGTTAGACAGACCACTGATAACAGACAAAACATGGCTCACTTTGTATTTTTCATTAATCTTTTTCTCATTTCGAACAACCGAAGCTTTAAATATACTTTCTGTCGCTTCAAAGTAATCCCGCCCTACCATCGCTGTAGAGAAGCGATGATAGATAATGGTAATGGTCGTGACAATGTAGGATTCGTAACAGAATCAGTAAGAATGGTGGTGCTGGCAGTGCTGATGCTCAGATTAAATGTAATGTACCCACCCACCTACCCAAACACCCCTCCACCCGACACACATGCAGTTACTAACGCTTGCATGCACCGTTGCCCACAGAGTTAATTGGAATGTATTGTTATCATCAACATTAGATTGGGTGATGAGAGCGATGTCTGCGTGTACTTCACATTGTTACTCGTCTGTCCTTCCCATCAATCGTCTCTATCACAATTCTCATATATCAGTTCTGTCTAACAGGCTGTTTCCCTTCCCATCTCCATTGTCTTTCCACGGATGCTCTCCTCGTCCTGTTCTCGGAAACTGGGATGGCCGTCCGTGTTGACTAATGTGTTTCGACTGCCATCCTCACCTTATAAATACACGAGCCTTGTCACAGACCCCCGACAACTACGTAAAAAAAATAACAAGGCTTTGGTGTCCCAGACAACTAACAAGTTCTTACAAAGGTATGTTCACACCTGTCACCTCTTTCCGGGAGGTGTGTCTCATCAGCGACGTTTTCGTTTTCCCGAAACAAGAAGAGAGGACGACTGACGACTAACAGGAACCTTGCCTCAGCCCTCGTGCGAGGACTGTTTCTGTGTCTGTCAGCGTGTCTGTCTGTCTGTCTGTTCGTCTGTTTGGCCTTCTTTGGCCCCTTGAACAATCTTGAGCCTGTAACATAATCTAGCATACAATTCTCTTTATTGTAACACAATGTTCACAAGAATGTAATAATGCTCACCATTGCAGACATCCATCGGTCTTTTGAAATCCGACATTCAAAAGGAGAATGAATGATTTACTTTAAAAGACCATGCAATACAATTCCATGGCCACAAATTAAAAAAAGACGCTAAATGAGCTGTAAAATTTTTAAGGCGGATGTTTTTAAGGCAACGCTTCGTAAAATAACAATGTCCTTTTTTTTTTGAATTTAATGCCTGTCACCTACTTTTGTCACGCGATTCATTAATTAATTCCTTCTTTTTTTCTTCTTGTTTTTTTTTTTTTTTTGAATGCCAAGCGACAGTCAGGTGAATGACTAACAGTCTGATCCTGATGGCTTTAAAAACAATACATCAGATGAGTCAACCACATTGCAGTCAGAAATGTTTTTACAACCCATAATTTGAAGTCCTTTCTACCCTTCCCCCAACCCCACCCTGAATGAATGTTGTGTACACGCCCATAAATACATTTGCGCAAATGTGTGCACGTGTTTGTATATATAGTGTTGCATGGTTGAATGATTCTTCAGTATTGTCTTTTTTATGTCAGACAGGATGCATCCGACAGCTTTAGCCACCAAAAAAAAAAAAATACTCTTCAAAGGCTTGCCGCCAAGATTTTATCGATCCTGTAATGGGCGGTAATCGATGTTGTAGGATGATAAAAGTTTACCTTGAAAAGCCTGCTGCAAGAATGTAATTTTGTGCAGATGAGTCACTGTAAAGAACTTTACGAATGTTCTTTCATTCCGTCCGTGAACGTGGTCGACCGATGTGCAAACGGGATGGGGGATAATGGAGAAAGCCTGGCTACGATGTCTTCCTATGGATGGGAAAGAAAGAAAGTTGCGGGCAAGTGAATACTGGTACAATATATCTTCACACCATCTTCTCATCATACATCCCACCTCCTCCCAACCATACGACTGGGACAGAGAAAGAAAGATGGGGTTAGCTATCGCTACACATTTCTACGTGCACGAACGAACAAAACAAATAAACGACCGTGCCATGAGATCGATCCCCATCAACCGCATTGTTCATTCACTCACACACACAATATCCACTGATAACATGAAGATTAAAAGTCTAAGTGCAAGCTCGCCCACGTGCCGAGGCGTTTTTCGATTGACAAGTCGTCAGGTAGCAACAGTCCCACCCAGCTGTGGACCTCACGGGTATCGTCTACCTGTGAGTAACCAAGGCTGCCACGCTGGCAGCGCAAATATTCGAGTACCTGGACCCTCCTACCTTCTTTTCTTCCCTCCCTCAAGTCCCCACACGCCGTGGGCTGTTATGACTCACTGAAGCACGTGAAGCTGACAGCAGTGTCTACGTGTACGAATGGCGACTTCATTCACGTGAAAAGCGGGATGAGGTACGTGGTTACCTTTACTTCCACCCCTAACCCTCACCCTCACACTCCCCTCCCCCACCACTATCCACTTCGATTGGGGATTTAGGACGACCCGGTCAAAGGTCACTCAGGGACAATCGGACCACCTGTGTCAGTCGGATTGTGGGCGGCCGACTTCAAAGGCATGTTGAGCGGGATGATGATTGCACCAAACAGGTGGCGCAGTGCCACGTCAGTCAAGACCGAGTGCGTGGAGCTCATGATAAGGCCAGCTTCACAGCTTCGCCCAAGATGACGCAAATGGATATTTGTGGGCTTGCATTCAGTCTGACCCACGTCCACGAGGGCATTACAACGGTCAGGGACACAAAGAAAACGCAATTAAAATGACTGGACCACGTGACGTCGATAGGAAAGCCAGCTTCACTCCGCCTGTATTTTCCTTGATATGTTATTGCGATTGTAAATTTTGTTTTGAGTGAGTTTTCCTCTTTCCTTAAGTTATTTTAAACATTTCCGATGAATGTTTGATTTTACTTGCATGAACCACTTTTGCTACAATTATGTCAAACAAAGATTTTTTTTTTTTTTACACATTTCCTTATAGAAACCTCAGCATTGCGTGGCAGACATTAACAAAAAAATCGACGAAATATTTGTTCCATTTATAGGCTATCAGAGAAAACTTTCGATATGATTATCTCAGATTAACTACATTGATGCGTAGAAGATTGGTGTACTTTAAACTTCTCATTAATTATGCTTTTGGTTTCACGAACCTTGCCTGGCCAGATGATGCTATGTGGTGTCACGGAACTATATTGTGTGACAGTTGAATTAGTGTGTCGAGAAAAATAATACAGGAAAATCTCATTGTCGTTTGCTGGATGAAAACACACCTGGCTACTACGTTTTCAAATTTCTAATCGCGATTTCTGAGTAGAATAAATAAGGCGATGTGAGAAACCTGATGGACAAACAGATGACAAATGTATTTATTTCTCTCTCTCTCACACATAGGGTGGTATTTCACAATGCTGCCTGCCAACCATCTGTCTTTCTTCTTGACGACTGCCTATGTGCACTGCATATTGAAGAGGAGAATTATCAGATGTCAAGTTTGTTTACCAGCTCGACGGGAAAGCCCGCTTCAACATCTTTAGATCCTGGACTTTCCTTCAACAGCCCCCCCCGGCTCCCCCGACTCCGCCCCCTTGGGCAAATTTATCAGGGGGTTACACGTCTTTGTTTACCATCCTCTTACCTGTTGTCTTTGTAGGTCTAGACCGCACCTCGCCAAAACCTCGTCATTGAGAAGCGAGTCCGCGGCAAGATCAGTTGCGGGAACAGCGCACGGCGAGTACATCTGGCGTACAGCTTCCCGCTATACAATAGCTATTCCGACCTTTTCCTTCTCCCTACTCAACCTTCCCACCCTTAAACCCACCCCTACACACCACCACCACGTCGCACAGCCCGCCAACCTGGTTGCATACATTAAGCCGAGGGGGAAAGCCGCTGATTAGTCGAGCGAAAAGAATAATAGAAGGTCACGTCACGTCACGTGCGTCCCCTGAGATCGTCGTCACAACTCGTAGTAAATATCCGAGGCCAAACCACAAGGTCAGTCTAACTCCGCGTACTTTATTCCCAAGCTCGCCGGCTCGCTCTAGGGCGTGTCTTCCTGCGAGGAACGCGCGCGCACTATTTTTTGAGTGTGTACGGTAGTACGGTGCGCCGATATAAAGGCTCCCCGCGTGCGAGCCGGTATTTACAAACTGTACGTATTGTGCTGTTGTACACTTGGGGGCCCCACTGGCTGCCTGGACCACGAGTCTGCTTGCCTGTCTCCACGATGACGGTTCTCATCTTCGATAACACGTCGTCTGCTGCCGGAGTATCAGTGATGGACAAATCTCAAGTTCGAAAGAATTTGTCGGAAGAAGAAAACGAATTAAAAATTGTAACGGGATCTGCGGTTCGGACGAAGTGTTTGATGAGTAAGGGACACGGAGGAGGAGGATCTTTCTTGTGTGTGGAGGATGAGTGTTCGGAGAAATTAATTTGTGGCGGGAATGGAGTGGACAGTGTGAGAATCGATCACCCGTACGCGTTATCGAATGTTAACGAGCGTTCGGACTTGGCTTCTCTGATGGGTGAGTTACTCTCATCTCACTCCTTCTCTTTCCTTTTAAACTGAAACTCGAGTGTTAACTTTTAATGATGATGTTAAGTGAGGACATTACAAGTGCAGTGATGTTTGAAAACATGTTATAAATTATTACAGTGATGAAGCCGCATGTTTGGAATAGTTTTGATATATATACATCTTGTGATGAGGGAAGACTACTTTCTGTAGTAGGAGTTAAATACACACACAAACGAAGACGCCTGTGCACATGGAAGAGCTGATTTAACACCTGTACTCGTCAGGTAGTGCTGTAATCATCTTTTCACTAATTAAGGTTTTAACAACGATCATACCCACACGTGGTGATCCTATAGAATACAAGTTTCAGAAATTTATTCATAAACTGAATACATTAACGGCCAAGTTTTACAAGAGGCTGTCACTGGAAAATTCTGTTGACTAAGGAGATTAATTATTACCGTTATGAAATCGTTGGGTGAGAGGAAGAAAGGTTGATGTTGCCCAGCAGCACACCTGAAGTCCCGCGCTGATGAGTACCTACCCTTCATGGGCGTTGAAACCGGTTTGTCATTCCATTATCCACATGTCTGAGCACCCCCCAACGGCAAATCACTTTACAATCTTTCGGAACGTGAGAGGTCAGAACAGACAGAGGTCCATGGTGGTGGTGGTGGTGGTTGATGGTGGGGTGGACGGCAGTTAAAGCTGCTGCTATGTAGATGTCATTCGCTCGAAGGGTATCTGCGTCGTTCATCACGCTTCACTGCCAGTCCGATGAGTGTAACTGGAGGCTGTAGGGTATCTTTTGGACGGTAGATGTATATCTCCACTTCTCCCCTCTATCTTTTGAATATTGTCATTAATCACAGTGACACTTACATTGCTTATTTTGAACAATAACCGAAAACAACAACAGCCACTTTTATTAATTACAACATACATTTCGCATCTGTTTTCTTACATGCGTGTGGTTCGACATCGTTCTGCCACGTGTTGCTGAAGGAAATACGAGATTGAGGGTGGGTAGGTAAATAGGGGAGTGAAAGAGGGGCTCATTAGTATCTAATCGTTAGCAGGTTTGGCATGCTGGTGGTCGTCAACACAAGACTAGGGATCAGAGGCAAGATAAAACCTTGGGGTTGGGATAAGGGGAGTAATCGTCTGGGTGGATTTTATTTCCCAGGGGTTCGTGACCCGTTTGAGTTCAAAGGCTTTAGATTAGAGGCGCAACGGTTAGTACCTGTCACCAATATAGTGAAGGTTGGCTGTCCTGGGTTCAGATCTCGTCTCGGGCACGCTGTTCTACTTTATCCTGTGACATCTGTTTACAGGGCTGGCTGTGATAAAGTCTTAGCTGCTGATTCGGCGTAAAGCAACAATATATATACACAAACACCTGGCATTAATGTACAGGTCATGTATGTTTTATACATGTGGCACAATAGTAGAGAAGAGAGAGATAGAAAAATAGTCGACAAAGCCTAGAAAACAGGAAGTTGTAGATTTGCCGCTGAACCCTCTCTCCCTAAAGGTCGTTGACATTTAAATTGTCGCGTCTCGTGGCCTTAACCAGACAAATAATGTTGAATATAGATTTACGTTCGGTGACGGTTTTTTTTTTTTTTAAATGTGAAGCTTAATTACAAGGTCGACAGCATTTCTGGCGAGGAAAGATTCCCATCACGTGCAGACACCATCCGGGCTGTTGAGAAGGATGACACGACCGGAACACAAGAAAGTCTGATGCTCTCTCGTGAGGGACCGCAGGCCGTCTAAGTAAAACAAAGGTCAAACGTCTGCTAGCTTGAAACCGGAAGTAGCATCTTACTGTCATGACCTTTCGGAAGCGAGACGAAGATCAGTCGAGGCAGGCTTCGCTCTTGATCTAGCATCCCTGTCCCCAGTGTATCTCTCTTGCCAGCCGTCACTTGTCAGTAAACTGGGAAACTTCGGCTCATTGCTTCGAGAGTAAGTGCGACTTAGCTAAGCTTGTTCTTAGCGAGAATCGACGATTTATTTTCTACTTACTGAATAAATGTTAGGGGCAGTTTAGGTAAGAAAAACGGTCAAAACCAGAGTAGGTTTCTCTAACAAGACCCTCCATTACCCTACACACCTCATTTCGCCATCCCACTCTCTACACCAACTCAAAATTTCTCCTCCATCACCCGCTGGGGTAAATTTTCCGCTTAAAGTAAAAATCCACACTAATTCGAAGTCCAAAAATTACAACAAAAAAATTTTAAGAAAACGCACAGGGTTTTGAACAAAATAAAGAAGTTTGCGAGATAAACTAAACGAAGTGCTAACTAGACATTCACGACGGATTATCAGGAATTGGAGGCGAGGATTAGGTGACGTGACTGAGAGCGCACGAGACGTGAGGGCGTTGAAGCACGCATTTGTCTGCACGCTCTTGGACCTGTCGTGACAACCAGTCACGAACATATTTTTCTCTAGATAAAGAAGCCAGCTGTGAGCGCCAAAGTGGGTATAAATGTCGTCCCCTTACCTTTTGTTTTTGTTAACTGGGGAGTGACGTGTTATTAGACCATTTTTTTTTCTCGGGGTTAGTTTTGTGAGGGTTGGGCGTTTCACAAATAGTGAAATAACTATTCTCTACAGCTATGGGAAACTTGCTGGACACCTCTTGGTTTGGACGCCATGCTCTAACCACTCACCTCTCCTCCTAACCTCTATCACCTTCCCTTGGGGTAATTTTAAGAAAGGCTGTTAGTAACTGATACTGATGAGTTTCAGGGCGTGTGTAGAAAGGTGACATCATGCACCAGACCCCAAGTCTCTATTGCAAGAATGTGGAGGAGGAAGGTGAGGGGAGGCCAGTTCTCTTGTCGTCCCAGGGTGGCAATAAGTTGCCATCAAAGGGTTGTCGCCCCACAGGACGATTGCGTCACGGTGGTGAAGAGGCGACTTGTCTCGCCAGATAAAAGCGTTGGCGCTAGTTAGTGACAGGTCCCGGCTCGGAAGGAAGATGATATAGTACAATCAGGACAGCAGATGATGGGGGTCTAGATGCTAGGGAAGATGAAACGTGATTGAGGCCACCTCGCTGGGCCGAAAGGTCAAGAGGAGCACAGTCATTTATAGAGGATATAAAAGATTGATGATAATAGCGATGTAAAAAAAAAAAAAACCTACTACAACTTACTGTCTACTGCACACGTATACACCGCACACCCTGGCATGCATAGACACGAAATCACATTGTTTGTGTTGATCTCATTGATCATTTCTCAGAGAGAAAAAGGAACGATTATCGTCTTGAAAACCGTCTGAAATACATAAATAAATAATGCTGTCTACAGTCAATAATACGCGAGAACTTTAGTCAGAATTTTATTTCGATGTATCCCATAAGTAAAAAAAAATGAAATAAAATATAAACTAATTTTCCGTCTTGACAAGAAAGCAATAAAAAAATTAAATATGTACATTTTTAAAAAGACGAAGAACAAGTTCTGCGGGCTTGCATTCACAATAGGAATCCAGTTCTATAAGCTCGGGGCGTTTCCAACGATGGGTTTCACGTGAAAAGGTCAGGAAGGAAAAAATCGGGGTGAGCGAGCTTTTCAGGGTGTCCCGTGAAGCGACGAGCTCAAAGGCCTGTGAACTTTGACCTGCGAGGTGGAGGGTGTTCCCACGGCGGTGAGGGGTTGGGGGAGGGGCTCACGTGACAAAAATGCGGTTTGGCGAGATGCCTCTTGACGAGGAACGAAATGTTTTCATACAGAAAGGGTGGAACCTGGTGCAGCTACGGGTAGCCTCAATGAGCCCGTTAGAATGAAAGCAAAGCTTGCTTGTCAAATCCAGTTCTATTCAAGCGGTCCCTCCATTATACTCGGGGGCAGTGACTATTCATTGCCTTCCTTTGGAATAATGTTTGAGAATCCTTTTTTATTGCCCTATCTTAATATCTGTGGATATGTATTCAGAAAAAAGTGTAAATATACTAATGTATACGAGGCACAAACCGCTATTGACAGCAGTCAGAATAAGAGAAAGAGAGAAGAACTCAGGCTTTTCTCTTCCTTTGCCACGAAGAAGTAGCCCGACCTTTGTGAACTCTCATCCCAATTCTCATCACGCTAACAACTTTTTCTCATGTTTCGTGACCGTACATTTCCTCTCCATCAAAACTTGGTCGGTTTTAATGGAAGTTGTTCATCTGACAACAAATTATTTTTCGTTCTTTTCTTATTTTTCAATTCCATCTTTCCTTTCCTCAGTCTCTTGTTCTTTTTCTTTTTTTTTTTTCCTGTGTCGCTCCATTTGTGTGCTCCTCTTTTGTTTTGGTATTTAGTCTATTTTTCTGATGTTTTTTTTTCTGTCCTTCTTTAAGTCTTTTTATCATCCTATTTCTTCCGCATTTTTTTCTGTTTTAGTCCTCATCTTCCACTTTTTCCTTTTTTCTGTTAGACCCTTATTAGCCTTTGACATTAACCTTAGTAAGTAACAACAAAATGAAGGCTGGAAGACGTAACAAATTGTATTTTTATTTATTTATAAATATATATTTTTTTGAGACGTAGAGGGGGAGTGGCAAGCACAGACTCAACGACCGATACTTGATGAGACCGGAGACTGTTGTGATGGAACAGAGTGGATTCAAGGAGATTTATAATAATGTCTAGGGAAGTTGAGTTAAGCCTAAAAGCACTTGAAAATAAAATAATTCTTTTCCTGCCCTTGTATAGGTTCAGACACAATAAACCACTCCGCGACAGTAAAGGACATTCATTGCCTTGTCCTCAGCTTTTTGTTTGTCAAAGCCGCCTTTGAGATATTTTTACAGCCTTCTTCACATTGCCAGTCCCTGGGGTCAGCTGCACAACACATTTCTGTTTAAACACTTAAATCTGTTTTATCAGTTTTATACACGCACACTGCAGAACATAATTGTAGAACTTAAACTAAAATTGTTTTAAAACTAAAACTTTTCTCTCGTCAGCAATTTTTTTGTATGCGCTTGTGAAACTCGTTTAAATGCCACAGGAGATCATTTTTTCAAACTTTTCTAAATTTGCTTCTTTAAAACAGTTTTAAGTCTTAACAAACATGCAACTGCCCCTCCAAAGCTCACAGATAAGCATGCAGGTCGAAGTTTTGTATCGCTAAAAAAAGGATTTGTCCCAGTCTAGGCGTCTTTGATTTGTCAATGCGAATAAAATTTACAATTAAAATAAGAGGGAGGGACTCGTTATTTCAACAATGCAGGCCAGGGAAGGAGGGCTGTAGGACGGCATACATCGGCGACACCCGCTTTGCCTACAGGACAATAGGACACTGGATTTTTAGTACGTATGTGTTTAGTGGGGTGTGTGTGTGAATCGACCACCTCAACGACCTATGACAAAGTACAGGATATAGATGTGAACAGGACAATGGCTTCTCTTGAATAGTTTGTTGGGTGCAGTGTAGGAAGATGGCTTGGGGGATAGGAGGGCAGACTCCATGCTGACAGTGAACAACGTTCACATTCTTGCCTCCTCAGTATTTGCCCACCACTCACCCCCCCCCCCCGGCTCCTACGCCACTGGGGTGTGTTTATGCATCACGGTTTGACGAACAGACCGTTGAGTATGGGTGTGTTTTATTGTTTAATGTGATGTACTGCGTCAAAGGCGAGGTGATACCTGCTCAGCTGCATCACCTGATGGCCTATCCTCTCTCTCGTTTGGAGTTCAGTGAGGAGAGAGAGAGGAGGGAGGGGAGTTGTGACGACAGGTGTAGGAGGGGACAGCTTGAGGCCACTCTTTGTCTCCGGACATAGCGTCAACAATGACAAGCATACGGTTGACCTCCCGGCAGTTGACAAGCCCTCGCACAGCAGACAACAGAAGGCACTTACATCCGTACCGGTGGAACAAGACGCCAGTCAAAAGCTCGACATGAACACACAGCAGGACGTAAATTGACGCCACTTTCCGCTTGACTGCATCCTGTTAGTTTGTCTTGTTTTTCTCCCGACTTGGTGGTAATGGTGGTGATGGTAGTGGTGGTGGTGGTAGTGGTGGGGAGACAAGGTACAAAGGGTGGGGATGGGAGGTGAGAATGAAGGAAATCGAATCAGGATGAAAGAAAGACAAACAATAAAATTTCTAGCATTGTCTCCAGAGCTTTGAAGTACTTCCTGATGGTGTACGTCCAGCAACAGCAACATCCACACTTTGTGAACTCGGTGATTACAAGGCTACAGTCCTGCACTATCTCATTGTCCTGACCGTGCAAACAATCAGATGAGAGCGTGCACGTGCATGTTTGCGTTGCGTGTGGGCGTGAGCATGCGTGTTCCAGTCCTGCGCTTGCATGCTTGAAGGGTTGGGCACGCGCCTGGCCGTGGTTGCCCTGCCTCGTTAGCCGGCAAGTGCCAAGTTCTTTGAAGTGGTTGCGCTCCAACTAAGCCATTTCGGTGCGCTTCAATTGATCATGAAGATTTTAGCAGCTGCAGGCATCGTTTTCTCACTGAAATCCCAGCTAGTCGTCTCCATTTCCGCTGCAAACAAAGTAGCTGCAATGTTTTGCATTGTTGGCTGGCATCACCAGACCTTGTTTTCCTGTTGATGAGAGAGGCGATAAGGGTGAAGATCTGTGACAGTTAATCTATTGTTTATCGCGCCTGTTCTCACGGGAAATATTTACTGCATCTGAAATGACTCGTGTGTCTTTTTTTTTTTTTGTCAAGGATGCGCTCAGAGAGGGGCATAGTTAGAGGAAGTCATTTCCTCCATGTTGGCTGTAAATTAGAGGAAGACAGGATTCTAAGAAATCAGCTTCAGTAATTACATGACTCAGAAGAAGGCACACCAGCTTTAATAATAGATAATTTGTTTTGCTTCCTTGTCAACCATGCGGGCACAGTAAATTGCAGTTTCCCCTACCGTTGGGTGCATTTTATTTCGACTTAAAATTTATTTTGATTATAGTCCATAAATGTAAAATATCTAAATTAAAATCTTTAAATATATAATCTAGAAATTTATATAAAAAGTGTTTTAGGACGGATCTTTCGGGTGTCGCCAGGAGTCATTATATTACACGACAACTTCGTGCTGTCGTTGAGATCTTAATGATCTTCACACCTCATTGTCTTCTTTCCCGTGTTGCAGAAACGTGCGAGCTGGATGCGGACTTCCTAAAGGAGGCCGTCAACGACAAAGAGAGCTTCCAGCACTTTCTGGATGATGTCATCAACGACTACGACGTACCGGCAGACGACATTGTCCTTGGACTCCTCGACGAAAGTGTCAACGGGCACCGAGTGTCGGCCAAGTCGCCCTATCAGCCAGCGCCGTCCCTCAACTCCTGCATCTTCTCCACGGCAGGGTCCACGGAGACCAAGCTCTGCTCCAGCGTGTCCTCCTCCTTCCCGATGACCACCTGCTCCTCCCAGTGGATGAAACAGGCCGACCTCTTCCGGACAACCTTCGCGGTGGCGGCGACAACCTTCGCGGTGGCGGCGACAACAACTGTAACCCTTTCGTCTACAACTGTTCTCCCTTCGTCCTCGTCTTCCTCCACGTTCACAATGTCTTCAGCCACCGAGAAGAAGAGCGAATTGCAAGATTCTCTTCTGGACGAAGACATAGATGACACTTCAGTGACAGTTAGTCTCAGTGCCGACGACGACGACGACAGGTTCGACTGGTCGGTGGGGTCATCTTTGGTACCAGACGCCGCAGACCTGAAGGCGACGATAGACGATAATAACAACGTTTTCGCTGCGGAACAGAAGGAAGTCTGCGGGGACTGTCTGTCGGTGTCGGTTTCTCACCAAATTTCCAACGGTGTGTGTCTCTTGTGCTCCGCTGCCAGACTGATGAAGGCCAAGGACAGCTGCAGTTGCCAGGGGCCAGACTACTTCAGCTCCGGTCCGCTCCGTCTGGGGATCCCTGACCTATCGCCAGGAAACCCTTCGCCAGGCGGCGGAAAAAGAAAAAGTGAAGCTGATGACGATGATAGCTCGTGTCTTGATAACGACTCTGCCTGGAAGCGAGCGAGACTTTGCGGGGAGGTTTCCGAGGGCTCTTCTGTGGAATTCTCCTCTGCGGGGGGCTCGGAGACTGGAGGGGTGCTCGATCATGTCACGGTGTCCTCCACCCGGGACTGCCAAGAACGCCCCAACCCAGACGAAGAAAAATGCATGGACAGCAAGAAAGATCATCTCCTGGACATTCTGTGGCTGTTCCACCCGGACACTTCGGTGTCAGAAGATTCCCTGCCGCTCATGACCGAGCAACGGTTTCTGTGACCTCTTCGTGAAACTTTTCCACGAAATTTCCCTCCCCCTGACCTCCCGGCTACTCTAGATCTGTCCTCCCTTCCGTTGAGATTGTTTTGGCTGTGATATTTCCGTGATATACGTCCACATACGAACTATGCTTTTTCAGGGGCAAGTGTTAATAATGACATCCTCGCCTTCTCTCATCAGTCTTTTTCTTTCTCTCTCTCTCACCTTTCTCTCTCTCTCACACACACACACACAAAGAAGAGAATCAGGGACCTCAAGAGAACTGACTGGGGGCAAGGAGTAGTAGTTTTGGTCTCTTGCTGTCCGGTCAGACAGTCCCCAACACCATCGTTAATTATTCGTGGAAAATTAGTTTTTTTTATTTGGACTTTTTTTGGTGGTGGGTGGGTAGACTACTGTTTTCATCACCTATAAAATAGACTGGCGAGACGTTTTGTAGAAAAAACAAACAAAAAGCCTGCTTTTGGTTGTGTGATATTTGACTACATACCAGTGTCTTTGGTATTGTTCGCAGTGTATCTTTGATATCAAATGCCTTTCAATTTTTTGTAAGGTTTTGTCTGTTTTGTGAGATTTTGATTCGACTTCATTGTTGTCTAATTTGTTGCCTAAATACTTGTTCTACTTTCCCTTGCAAGAGCAGAGAGAACTCGGCCTGCTTACTCGTTTGTGTTTTGGGTAGGAACATTAAAGAACTTCTTTAAAGTGCTTGCATATGTAATGTCATCGAACTTGTATTTGCTTTACACTTGTTTGGTTCAACTGATTCCGGGTCGCAGGTATTACAGGTTTGTACTAGTCTCTCTCTCTTTCACAAACACACACACACGCCACTAATATGCGCGCTCTCGAGTAGATATCCGATCATCTAAACTATTTTAAAAACAAATGAGTTGCCGGAGGAAAGAGATTGTTGTATCTCTTCACGTACTTACGTCCCCCTCTCTCTCTCTTACCCTCCCTCAACTTGACACGAACGTTTTTATTTTTTTCGCTCGGCGAGGCTAGAACTTCCCCCCCCCCCCCACACACACACACACTCACACACACTACACCCTCGAAAAATGGGAGTATGGGGGTTACGTGACCTTTGATCTCTTACAGGCTACCGCACAGGTAGAAGTCCAGACACCACCCGATATCAATCTCGTGGTGTGAGGCAGTTGTCGCTGGGGTACCCGATTACTTGCTTCATAAAGAATTGTGAACGTCTTTGTCTATTGCTGTGTACACCTGGGGTAAAGGGGGCGCGGGGAGATAAGGGGGTGTGGGAGAGATAAGGGTGTCACCTAGTATAAAGGTTTTAGGCACTTTAGTGTCAGGCGGCTGCTTTTTACCTGTCGGTTTGTGGTTTTGCTCCATGTTGAATGTCGGCTCAATGCCGACTTTAACGGACATCCGGGGCTTCAGGTGGGTTTGCAAACATTCCATGGCTGAGTCTGTAAGAGTTACTGTCTGTAAAAGTTTGCTTTGTAAACCTTTTATTTTTGTTACTCCAAGAATTACTAGGTTTAAGTTTCCAGCCTCTTCCCCACCCCTTTTAATGATAGAAATGTGTTATCCTCAAGGGGTGGAGTGTGGGTTATTAGGCTATCGCAATTGATTGTTAGTGGGATGTTCAATTGTTGAAAGATAATGCATGATATATATATATGATTATATATTCTGACCCCGAGCAAGAGAAAGTTGCTCCTTACAGCACTCATCAGAGCACGTGCATGATCGACTTACGTTGCCCCCGGCTTCATTGAAGCAGCACGCGAAAGTCGGACTTTACCCCGACACACAAGACTGTCTCATACACTCTAACACCTTCATCGTTACCTGCCTTGCACTTTGACCCCAGTTGATCGACTTCGTACTTCTTACCCAATCTTTCACCCGAACCCTGTGACCAGCAACTTGCACGGCCATGACGACATCATTGTTCGCTATACTAATGATAACAGGTTGCTGGTCAATGCACTTCAAATTATTTTTATTTTTATTTTTGGGCGGAGAAGGTGTATCGGGGTCAGGTTATGATGATTCACAATATCCACTTTGCGTGTTCGATCAAAATTTGATCACTCAGTTCTCAATGACGAGTAAGTAAACAGCAAACAACTGATGTGTTGCTACATCTGCTGGCAGTCGAGACCAAGTCAGCCTCTTGTGAAGATGTAGGTTGTCAGGTCTCGCCGAACCTTTTCACAATTTAGTATCAGGAACTCCAGTAAAATTCTTTAAGTCAATGACAGACTTGCAATAAGTTTGTTACTTGGTTGCTTCTTATTTCTTTATTGGCAAATGTCCTCGACCTTTACTTCCCACAACTTACAAGGCAATAAATTGAAAACACAACGGACCTTAAATCTTGAGCTTTTGTACCTCCGTCAAGCTGGCATCGTCCGTTCTTCTTGATATCGGCAGTTAAATCGGATGCGAATTTGTGCTTTGCCCTCGTTCTAGAAGTTAACGCGAGGTTGCGGGAAGGGAAGGAGAGGGAATTTCGTCTGCAAGCAGTCCAGAGATATTCTTCCATGAACAATGTAAGGGTTTCTGCGTAATAAGATACGTAATAAACCATAGAGAGAAAAACATTTTCGTTGATAATTTTAGGAAACGGATAAGGCATATGAAGCAAGAGTGGTTTTAGCAGTCCAACGATAAGATCCACAAAGGTAATCAACGGTAGCTGTAAAGTGATGCTGTGTTAGATGCAAACAAAACTTCTAAAATCAAAACAATCCACATCCTGAGACAACAAAACAAAACCGATCAGAAGAATTCAAAAATAAAAAGCGAGACACTAAAGAGATGAATAAATGAGAGAGACAATGAGCTCATCTCAACATCGTGTTTGCTGCAGCAACATTCGTTACCCATGTATATGCAAGAATAGAAAAAGATGCGAAAGGTGAGACTAGGCTGTCAGTATATCATCAAACAGAAGTGTAGGTAGTACTGCCTTCCGTTTTATGATCACGACACCGGGGAAGTCAGTGGCGTAGGAACCAGGGGGGCAGCGGGGGCAGCCGCCCCCCCAAGGAAAATACAGGGGGGGCAGGAATATCCTTTTGCCCCCCCAATATTTGAGACGTAATTCTCACAAAGAGCAAAGAACTGAAGAAAGGTAGGGGAACGTAGAGAGGAGACGGTCATCACCGTCACAAAAGCGGGCCCTGAGGCAAGTGGAGGCTCTAACACCTCTGACGATCAGATCGGGGACAGTCCGTTGGTGTTGTTTGCCATGCTAATTGCAGACTGTGTTGAAGCCTCAGCGAAGAAAGCAGCCGGACAGTACATCGGTACATCGAGTGTGGTCTCCCTCCCCCTCCCCCATAATACGACGCCTTTTCTTTGGCGGTTTTCGTTTGACCAACATAAAACATCCCCCACCCACTCGCTGTCACCCTAAAATTATCTGCTATCGCTTACAACCAAAAGGGGCCGCACTGGCCATCGGGAACACAGAAAGCCAGTAACGAATTAGTTGCATAGCAATACCCCAGTGAGTCTTGCCAATCAGACAGGAACCCTTACACTTTGTGAAAAGCTAGCGAAGGACGAGGACTTCCACCTTACTAGACACCAACGGTTTAGTGCGAACTGACGGCTTTGACTTCACCTAAGTAAGGCAAAGACTCTGAGTCCCTATATTGGTAGTTTTCTTTAGAGACAGAGAGACTGGTATCATTGCAATCTACGACTCAGGGGGAAGTGCATAAGTAACATTTCTAAAACTACACAAGGGCACTCTTTTATCATCAACGACTGTGGCTGGTACTCAACATAAGTTATCTGTGTTATACTGTTTGGTTTGTATATATGTGTCCGTGTTTTGGTAGATGGCCATAGAACGTGTCGCATCGCTGGCTCAGCACCGTCGGGTAGCGGAGCGAGGAAGGGGTGGCCCTGCGGCCATTCCCACCCTAGTTTCGTCCCTGCCACGGTGGTCTGGCCAGTTTATGGCCTTAAATTATAGGGTAGCCTTGCGTCCCTTCCTCTCTGGTCTCTTTGATTCTCTTTGGGGTGGATGGGGCTATTTTCCCAGGGTGTGCGGACACCAAGTTCAGGTATAGGGCTGTGTCTCTTTGTAACGTGTATTATCTCGCGGACGCTGGTCCCTGTGGGTAGGGAAAGGTTCTGGAGGTTTCTCGAAGCCTATAGAAACCTGCCAAACAGGACTGGAGGACGGCGGGCGGAAGAGGAGTTTTTGCGGTGGTGGAGAGACCTGTGCCCGTCTCTGGGAGTAGTCGGGGGTTTGCCACGTGCTGTGTGGACTGTCGCTGGAACTGGCGTGGTGTCTAGAAGAGGGTTCCAGCAACCAGCGCATTTTCCCCGCGTTTGTTGTGAGATAGAACAAAGCGTGTCACGAGCCGTTGGGTGAGTAGGCTTAATTAATCTTTACCTTTGTTTTTCCACGCAGTTTTTCTGCCTTAAAACAAACAAAAACATACCTGAGAAGTTCCATGACACAAACGCGCTTGAATAACTGTCTCATTATGCATGTATTTAAAGAGAGGGTTGATCTGCAATGGAGTTCATTAATAGAAATCACCGAAGACGCAGTTTTTTTGGCACACTGACTTGCCAACCTTGATTAATATGATTTATATGATTATAACGTTTATCACATTTCTTGTGAATGCGTTAGCCGGGGAGTCATTCTTTAATTTGTTTTTTCTTATTTAATGCTGCTTTGCCTTTTAACAATAAAGCAGCGTGTTGTGATGCTACCACTGTGTACGTGCGTGCGTGCAGTACCCCCCCCCCCCATCCTTTTTTACGTAATGTGCGAGTGCGAACGCCGCTCACTGTCAGCAGGGAGTTTGCCCCCCCAACGCCGAACATCTTCCTACGCCACTGGAAGTGCTTCAGCTGCAGGAATGCTGCTTTAACGCTATTTTTCCGATGTCCCAGTAAAACCCTCCATGAAAGCAGTAGTAACACGAACTTGTACTACTGGACTGCTGGCAGACGATTTTTTTTTCTAGTTAACTACTAAAACGAGGCATGAGACTACAAAGCTTCCGGTTTAGTCACATTTATTGTTAAGGCTCGCCGAGACTAACAGCGAAGAATTTCGCAAGAGGCTAAGCGTTGGTCTTGGCAGACAGACAGCAGTCCACCTATACACGTCCGTGGTGGTACTATTCATGTTCTCAAGATCTTAGTAGCTCTTGAGTAGGACTTTCTAGGCGTTTCCATAGCGCATTGTGGCGTTGTTGTCGGCCTTGTGTTCAAACCCCCACTGAGCTGGTAGTTGGGCGATTCTTAAGTGTTTATACGTTTGTGTTTTGAGACATCGTGCGAGTCATAGTGGCATGCTCGGTGTTGCACCACAAGCCAACTGAAGTCACACACACGCACACACAGTGTATGTTCACTAAACATTCAATAAGCATGTTTTACTGATGTAAACTGTCTGTAAGCTGACAGAGCCGTCTGTAAGCCTGTCTGTTAGACGAAGCTAAGCATTGCCTGTAAGCCATTTGACCATTTTACATGTCCAGCAAAGCTGTATTTGTGGCAGGAAGACGCTATCCACAGCAGCAGGTTACTCTGAAAGCATGTTAAAAAATAAAATAAGATAAACATTTGTATTTGTTGTTTCCTTGTGATGGTAGAGGGTGAGAGAGTGAAGGAAACTGTGTGAATTACACCAGTGGGACTGAAGGACTACTTATACTGTTCTGCGCGGCAAAAGACACAATATACATATATATAAATTCAAGATTTTTTTTTGTTTTTTTTTTTTTGGCAGAACGAGGAGCGTGCACCCCATGAACTTGGGCGCCACGCCACACGAACAAAGTGGTTAACATGGTTGTGTTTAAAGATTTGTCGCTCCGCTTTGCCATAACGATTTTACGATTGTAATTTACCGATTGTCTGGATTCGACTAGCCAGCAGGGCCTTAATTAAGTCGAATTTTCTTTCAGAACCACCGTGCGCTTTTAATGCCCTTACGTGAATCGTCAGTCGATGTCGATCTTGCCTCTGCATGCACTTAAGAACTGCTTAATGACAACGAATGGACAGTCGATGTGGGGCCGTGTGCAGAGTGCGTCGTTAGGCTAAACTGCGTATTAGCTGATTTTTATGAGCTTGCCCTTGGTCTTATGTCTGAGATCCCATGCACACAGGCTGCTTCCTGCCAGCTGTCCTGCACAGAACAAAAGACGGTTAGGCGGCTTCCACCCAGCCCCCCCGCTCGGGGACAGCTTTTATGGTTTACACTCCGTGGCTGCGACTTAGAAAAACAGATTACTTGTGTGTGACAAATTATTATATCTGTACAAAAGATATTAAGATCATGACATTCGGTATCCCGAGCCTGAGTAATTTTCCACATCTCGTTCCCACCAAAACCTACTGGTGAACTGTGTTCACTAAACATTTCCTGTCACAGTTAACCCTTTTCTATCTAACGTTTTCATTCATTCAGCCGTACATTCAACATATACTTTTATAGTCAATGCAGGGCCGCCGAGAGCCAGCCCGGGCCCCGGGACAGACGACCTCTCCGGGCCCCTTGTACTTGTAATCGTAAATTATTTTCCCAGTATATAATGTATGTTTACAATTCGAATCTCAATATCTACACTCAAACTCAACTTCTGCATGTGTCATGCTTGGGTGTTCTGTTCTTAGACCTTTCTTTAAAAGAAAAAGAAAAGGAGAAGAAAGAAAAAAAATCCACTGACCAAGGCCGGGCCCCCTTGACAGCCGCGGGCCCGGGTACACCAGACCCCCCTGTCCCCCCCCCCCCCCTCTCGTCAGGCCTGAGTCAATGAGCCACAAAAGGACTAAATATTCTGAAAAACACGGGAGGCAGGGACTGGTCTGTGACACTGTGTACAAATGGCAAGGCTATGGTCGTCCATTCATAAATAAAGAGCGAACCCCAGAGACTGTTATATAGTCAATGCAAAATCACCCCTGGTTTACATCCCCATAAATAATGCCCATCCATCTCTACTTCATATATGACTGCATAAGTCTTTAGAGACATCATCATCATTATTATTTTTACATCTTCAACAAAACTAGTCATCAGCTAAGCTGCTAGAAATGCTGCTTTTCATCATTCTATAAAAGGACAAATTAAAAGACGGTGTGCGCATGCGTCGCAGGTCAATGCAACGGGGGAAAAAGTAAATAAATTTCTAAATAGAAATAATAAAGACGCGTCCTGCACAAGACAGTAGAAGGTTTCGCTGGGCCTTGCGCTGATCGATGCAACGACATCGTTGTCTTGGCGCGGTTGCTGTACACAGAATGATGAAGGTCTGGTTGTGTATAAGGTTCATCAATACGGTCTGAGTATTTCTGAGTCATGTCAATAACAGCAATTAGTGAAAATACAAATAAACTCCGCAAGTAAAGCGCATACAAACACAAGCAGGAAACAAGAAATAGAGAAATAAAGAAAAAACTACAGGAAAACAAACCAACAGGTTGAAAAAATGGAACATATAAGAGAAAGAATTATTAATGAACACAAATTATAAAAATAGACGCACGAAAGGAATAATGACAGTTTACGCAAGTATTTGATTTCGAAAATTTTGTAACAACAGTTTCTTAATATTGACATTTTGAGCTGCAAAGAAAGGACTTATAATTTCTCTTGCCCAAAATAACAAAACCAAGAAATTAAACAAAACAATCAACAACAAAATTAAACAAATAATGCACACTTAAAACAGCAGTAAAACTGACAAAAGAACTGATAACGTAGAATAAATAGCCTCGCCAGGTGAAACACGGACATTGCTTATCTCTTTAAAAAAAAAAGGTGAATGTATGTGTTCGCCCTATTGACTTTACTACATTTATATCTGTTTACAGCTTTTCTGCTTAATGTCTTTCACCTTCACATAGCCGTATTTCTTTTGAAGGGTAATCAACACATTGCCAACAGGGTATCAGTACGCACGCACGCACTCCTGTTTGTTTACTTGTTTACGATTTGAACACGGAGATGATTTGATTTGATTTTTTTTTTTTGAGGCTGCGTGTTGACGTCACATGCGTGTGACGCAAAAAGTGCAGTGGTGACGTCATCCTCGCTGAGTTGAGTGTGTGACGTCTAGCTTGTAGTCAGAAAGCGATAACACTGCACAAGACGTGGGAAACTCAGCGACGTTGCTCGGAGCAATTGAGGCGATGCAAATGTAACCCGTCTGGCCATGTAGCAGTGTAGGAGGCCGACCATTGGGCTTCGCCACTGCGCTCCTCAGAGGTAAGGAGTATTTATTTACTGGCCAGTTCTTTAAACCTTTTACTGAGTGGGAGAAGTGGGGATTAATTAAGCACGAACTGCTGGGCTAATAATGGATGTCTTGTGTCTTAACTTTCGTTAAGACTGCAGTAAAATTATCGTGGTTGGTTTAAAGTTTAAAGAACGAAATGCCAGCAAAATGCCTGATTCCTAGACTAAATGTCAACTATAAACAGGTCTCTCCAGTGTGGAAACTGCGTATCCTGTTTCTGATCGGCTTTGACATGGAGTTTCTCTATCAGATCTATGAATCCTTACCTTCCCCATGGCTTTCAATCCTCCCCACCTAATATATTTGCATATCACGTGATTTACATTGCTTTCATGTCTTCAGAACACCCTACACGCCCCAGGGAAAAATGTGTCCTTGTTACTAGGTCGTCATTCCGTTTGTGAGGACAATAATTTGACCCAATGGAGTCCAATAAAGCACTCCAGTTTACCTGAGCTCTAATAGGCCTCACCAGTTTACAGCGTCAGGTTGAGTGCTCTCTGAATCAATGAATTCTGCAATATTCAAAGCCTGAATGTCCACATCTGAGTCTGCTGTGCAAGACGGCCAATGAAGTATTGACAAAGGGTTTGCTTTAAGAACTTGGATTATTAAATGGGTGCAACCAAGTTGCAAGAGATCACAATGCATGTGTATGGGTCGATAAAACTGTTAAGAAAAGATGAACAGCAATAAATGCATATGGTTCGACCCAAATGTCAGCTCTTGTATGGTTTAAAACATAAATCTGAAGTCCGTAGACTGAAAAATAAAATTCAGCATGTTACTCTTCCTTATGTATCACCGAAGTTGGACTCTTTAGGAAAATAAGGTATTTCAAAATATTGCTCTCATCTCCTCCGACCATCTTTAAGCTATTGCACCCTTTCCCCATACACTACTTAATAAAGTTATCTGATCATGTATCTATGGCATGCAAATATTAGTTGGTCACTGTTTTCAAGCCCTTTGCTACCTGCAAATCCATGCCAGTGCAAGTTCACTTCACACAGGTGATCTACCACTTTTTGTTCCCTTGCTATGCTGTATTGTCAATTAAATTTGCATCTGTACAACATCAATTTACTGGAGTGAATTACACCAGCTGAATCTATGCACCTAAAAGGGAATTCATACCAAATACTAACAATGTGAAAATGTTGCAATTATGGAAGTTAAAAGTGGGTAGAAAAAAATGTGAAAAAAGAGACTTAAGTATAAAAAATGTATTGCGTCTCACATGTAAAAAAGTAAGTAAAACAGAATCTCTGTTGTATGTTGTCATACTCATCAACTCACTATCTCTCCCCTCTTGAAAAGAAACTGTGACAAGGCAAAGAGTGTAGCAAAACTAGGCAAGCCAAAATACAATCAAGAAAATGACAAACACTTTTTATAATATCGCTGGTCTAAAAACAAAAGAACGGGTGGGTCTTTTCCTTGTGTGTTTATTTTCCCTGAGGATGTATTTCCTTGAAGGATAGCCACTTGTCTACTAACTTGCTTAAGTTCAAATTGAAGATGGCAATACTGATGCAGTTCCTGACAAGGGAAAATTCTTATTTTTAACAAGAGACTTCATGCCATTATGGTGACCTGTTTGTTTACTCGCACACCTTTGATGAAAAGTTTTGCCTGAAAAGTTCTTATTGTTGGCTTCTTTCATGCATAGTTAATTGAAATCTGTTTACACAAAATGAACTTTTAATTTGAAGTTATTCAAGAAAGGCCACAGCCAAAAGGAATATGGAACTCACTATATGCTGTTATTGCCTCCAAAATTACGGCTGACTCATTTCCTACTAAATCACAACCCTGCTGGATGTTTTTCACAAACATAGTTAACAAAGAAATGGCCCTTCGACCTTAAGGTCCAAGCTTACTAGGCTGGGTAGCCTACAGAGTTTTAATGGGGTCTGCTACGTACTCCACCATCCTCCAAAAGGGAGGATAATAAGCCAATTGTCAAGTCTAGAAAGAGGATTCAGAAGGATTAAACCCAGTTATTTCCTCGATCATTCATGGGCTGTGGCTATACGTACAGATACTTCAGATGTGACAAATCTCTTAGAATCCAAACCCCAAGAATACACTTGTTCATCTTTAATTCTGGTTCAAAGCTATTGCTCAAGAAGATACCCAAATGAATGTCCTTAAAGCAAATATACTACCTGCTTGCTTACTGCTTTAGAAGAGAGTGTATCTGTGCTAGGCACTGTTTCAGATTGTTAAGAGCTCAAATGGGGAACAATAAATCACATTGAGCATGAGATGCTTGGTGGTTTAACAGCTGCAATAAATTTCCTCTCAGTGAAAATATAGTTCAAATCCATTGGGTAGTAAAACAGGTAACTTAAGATACATAGCTAACTCTGTAACTGAGACTTGTGTCCATTCTGTTGCTAATGTGTGTTACTGGTATAATTATAATTACATTAAGGACAAATGGTCCTAAGAATGTTTTTGATCATGGTACAAGCAAGTGATTAGTTCAAGCACTTTCTAAAGGTCTTTTAAAAATGGAACAATCTTGGCAAGTGTTATATGCGGATCAATGACTTATTTATTTCTATAATCACCATCTACAGTTATGGGTCATGCATGTGCACATGCTGAAAGAGTGGAAAGAAAATATGAGTGCAAGAGTCAATTTATAGGTACACAGACTACACATTTTTTGTTGTAAATACTTGTTTTTGTTTTTACTTTGCTTCAGTAGTTATGACAACATATGGTGATTGCAAAATCATGTATGAGAGGTCACTTGATAAAACGAACTAGCTTGAAATGCTCTGCAAAATATAGTGGTAATATAAAGAGTGCAAAAAACTGGAAAAGTAATTCAGACCTGATTGGATCCTGTTTAATAAAATTCTTTGTCACAAACTAATCACCAAAATTGAGGATTTGATTTCGTTATTAAGTTCTCTATAGACAAGCACCAGACTGACTATTAAAAATCTATATTTTTGAATAGGTCTTTGTTTCATTTGGTATCAAATACATCATCTTTCTTCTCTTACTACATTCTCACCAATCAAGTAGGCAGCTAAAATAATATTTTGTGAAATAATTTGTGCATCAGATTAGAAATAAAAAGTTTATCCTATCAAACAACGTCATTATGCTGTTTTTCTCGTCTAAGAACTATGTTCATACATAAAAAAAATGGTATATGGATAAGTAGAGATGCAAGGTTACGCACAGTGTGCAACAGTCGACTGTAAACTGAATGACTTTTTGCGCGAGGAAGACGTCGCGATATAAGGGATGCAACTCTTTACATGATCAGAGTTAAAGTATCGAATGGTGAACTAGTTTAATTAACACTATAATTTTCACCTTGTCCAACTTATAATCTAGTTAAGTCATGAACAAAGCTGTTATTGTATTTGTGATACCAGTGACTTGTGAATCATGTTTTCCATCTTCTTCCCGTTCCCTTCTCTCCGTGCCCTATAATTGTATTCTGTCTTGATTCGGCCTCATTTTGATGTTGTATTTACTCTTTAAGTACGATCTATTTTTTTTTTCCTTGGTAAATAATTATGTTATGGACATACCAAGATGCATCACCGATTGTATGTTCGCTCGAAGTTTTAAATCAATCACAGAACTCCCCGTTAGCCTTTACAATCTAATCTTGATTAACTTAAATCAAATACCGAGTTACAATTGTCAGTTGTGTCCCTCACATTTGGTGGCGTTAATTTTCTAAAATTAATTTTAATTCTTTTCGAACGTAACAGTTAAAAAGAATGTAATGCAAGAAACGATAGACCTAACAAGACCAATTCCATCAACTTTTCAGTCCTAATACTAAGCGCCACTTTATCCTTAAGCTGTATTAATCTCTCTGTTTGATTTATGCATAGGTTGCAAAGAACGAATTTATCACAAAACCGAAGTCGATTCCATTTGTAATTTAGTTATCAAGACTTTCTGTTGCTTTGCACATTTAGAGGTGACGTCATGTACAGGCGGCAGGAAGTGCGTGAGGATTTGCCTCCCTTCTACTTAGAAACTCAGCAAAGGGCTGAGCTAGTAGCCTCCCATTGAACCTCGTAGGTTTCCGACAAGTACGGAAAGAACCGAAAATATCCTAATCGGGTGGACAATGACATGACGTACAAAATTCATCAACACAGATTGACAACAAGGAACCATCGACAAATTTGCTCCGAAATCACTCGAATTCGGAGTCTGTAGGTAGAAAGGCGGTAAGGCATATTTTTATTTTGACTTATTAATCCTTTTTCAGTCGACTGCAACGGTTTAAGTGCTCGGAAGTGCTCGTTTGAGCCGCAAATAGCGTGTTTGTTTACATCGAACAAGGTCAGGTGGCGCAAGCGCAATGCGTGCCGTGTAGCCTGCTTTGCTGTATCAGCTGAGAGAACAGACGACATTTTTTTCTTGTCACTTCTCAGTATTCTTTTTTCATATTATCTTATAATTACTTTTTCTCGTCGCCCATTTTCAATGCTTCTTATTTAAACAAAGGTCTCATTGTGAGACTGTGTCTTGCGGACAAAGAGCTTTCTGGCAGCGTGCATGCGAAGACCTATTTTCTGGATAATTATCAGATGATCTATTCTTTTTCACATCAAGATGAGGAATATGACCCGTGAAATTCACTGCTTGAGGAATGTACATTGTACTTTGGTTGCGTATACCATCGGTAATGTGCATGGCGACAGCCAGCCGTGAGTGTCCAGGGTTAATAAGATTCTGTTGCCGACCTTAACTTGCCACCACACACAAACACAAAGGCGACCTGGTCTACCATCCAGCAGAGACTGTCAACTTAGTCAAGCATGTCCCAACTGTATCCTGATACGTTTTTGTGTGCCTTCTTTGCACGGTTCAAAGTATAGCTCTCAGTTATAATTGCATATTGGCAGGGTTTTTTCCTTGAAAAACCTTTTTTTTTTTTGTCTGCAAAGGTAAAGAAAATGCAACATGATGGCACTACTGCTAGTCTTGAAGTTTTGTTCTACTGATTGTTCATGTGAAAGATTTAAATGTTGCTACATTTTCCTCAGGCCTTGTTTCCAGTCGTGAAATGCATATGTTGAAGTAGCATTTTTAATGTCTGCTGTAGCATTATTTTTAACACAAGAAAATTATGTAGGTCTTACCAAACTACAGAAACCATATACAGTGTTTTTGTCTCTACTTGTCAATTTATTATTTCATTAGTTTAATATAGCCACTGCAGATGCAGGTATTCCATACTGTAAACTATATTGAATGTGTCTTTATTGGAGGATGGTTACAACAAGAAAAAAAATGGAAAAGAGGAGAAAATGTATCAAAACATACTCATAAATATCGATAGGTACATTTTTTTGTTGGAAACTTTGAAACTATATTACTCACTTAATATCACAGATAACGAGCCGTGAAATATAATGGGAGTAGGGTAAAACAAATTAATACCTTTAACCCTCAGACTCATTGTTGACATATCTTTCAAATTCTTAACAATACATTAGCAGCCACTGCTTCATATAACAAAAACACTGGATATTATTTTGTTTTCTGTATCTTCCTCAATAGACACATTCAAAATACTGCTGTACAGAACTGTTCCCTTGGGAGTAAGACACAAAGGGATAGCGCTCAGCAGCTAGCTCATAAAATCCTCTGTATACCGTGTCACAGTTGCACACATCATAATATGCATTTTCTCTATGTCTTTCTGGCTTTCTTTTTGTTTCAGTCGAAAACACAGAACCCGTATGCCTCAGTGTTTGTGCAATACACATACTAAAGTGAGGGGGCCCGCTGATATGAATAATGAACATATGGTTGGGCACAAGTGAAAACTTCTTGAAGTTGCGGCGCTGTACCATGCTATTTGAGGTTTGCATAGATTTTACAAGCCCTTAGCTTGCCCATTTTCATTTCTTGCATTATTGAGGAGTGTTAGTGTGTAAAGCCACACATGCTAGCAGAGTTTTTTGTCAGTTTCAAAATTATTTGACATTTGGTTTTTTGTTTTTTTTTTGGATCCTCACCTGCAATCGGAGTCTCATATTATCAGATGGGAAGGACAGAACCACAGACACACATTGTAAAGGAACAAGATTGTGCCTGTGATTTTAGTATGGAAAGGGGTGGGGGAACTCAGTAACTTATTTTTATACAGAGCTCTATATGGAAATTATCATCAAGCTGCAAGATGACAGTACTTGTTAAAAGCATTTCAAGCACCGTTTTCTTACCTTCCTTGCATACTCCATTTGTGTGTGTGAGAGAGGGAGAGAGTAAACCATTTTTCCCCAACCAAACTATCCAGTGTTCCATGTTCTGACTGAGGCCAAATGTACATTGCCATTTTCCATTTATAAAGTACAGAAACCTAATTTAATTCAAGTGTTTACTACTCTTGCTTTGGTGTCCATGGTTTGCTGTCATAAAATGTTTATTACAGGGTCTTGAGTGTGACAGCAATAAACAGAAAAAAGCAAATTACACAGCCTCTGTCCGTGACTGTTTTGTTTGCAATTAAATGTACTTGTAAACAATTAGTCTAAAGGGATGAATTTATCTCACAGTCAAGCATTGGTTGCAGGTGTGCTACATGAACAAACTGCTATACACATCACATTTAAGGACTATTTTACTCATTAGATACAAGGTACCTTTCCCACTGCTTTATTTAGGGGGAGTTTTTTTAATTTACCAGTAAACACAGTTCAAAATATCAAATTCCAGATACTAAATAAAACCATCTATAGATTTGGGACTTGAAACTTACTTGCACTCAAGTCTCTCTGAAGCACAGCTGTAGTGCCAGTAATTGAGATTGGGCAGATCAACTATTTGTAAGTAGAGAGGTTTTTACTGTTGTAGTCAAGTAAAATGGTGTTTTCCCTTGCACTGTTTGATCATGTTCATCCATAAATCCATTCATTGCATTTTCAACTTTTTAGAAGCATGTTTACTTATTTTGACATGATTTTTTTTTATACATTTATATCACTCTTACATGCCTTTTATTCTGTTTATTTAATTTTAGCAACTGCCACATGTACAATCTTGTTTAAATTCAGGTGTGAACATACCCAGATACCCATTATTTAAATTTGAGAATTTTTGCAGGGGGAGGGGTACAGGTAATTGTCTTTCATTAGATTAGTTTTTAATCTATCAATGAGAGGCAGACCTGGTAGACACAGGTAGATAGAGTACTGGTACTGAGCAAATGTAAATGCTTATGGTGATCACAGCCTGCAGAAAACCGGAAACCTACCCTCCTCACAAGTGTTTGAGGGGAATGGGGTGGTGAACACAGTTCTAGGCAGAGCAAAGCTTTGCAAACACCAGGAGAGTTGTGATTCACACTACAGCTGCAGCTTTGAGCTAAGCCCTTTCAGTTATTGTGCCCTTGATTGCTTCACTTCAGCAGGACAGCTTTCTTGGAATCATAACTGTACACTTGGTTGCCCATCACTGACACCCCAAGATGACCCTGTCAAGGAAAACAAACATTATCATTTGGTTGCAGGTATGGCATTTAGTATTACAGTAGCTCTTCACTGTCAACAGATGTAGATTTTGTCCACTGGTTTGCTTCTGTCACTTTGTAATGTTTTAAAAACCTTGTGTGTGTGCTTGTGTTGGCATGCATCTCCACATACACACAATCTCTCCAATACTGGGCATTTTATGTGGTTCACCTTACTTTCAGTAGTTAATCATATACAATACCGAGAACAGTTATGCAGAGAAAGATTATTAAAAGTACTTAATGAATTTGTTAACTTGCTGAATTTTTTTAACCATCAAAAATGTGCATCAGATAATTGTGACCTTTGTTTTGTTTTTTAAGCCACCAGAATTAACAGCCAAGCAAGTTTCACAGAATAACTGCCCAGTATTATGGGATTATTTGATGGGATTGTGCTTAGTGCATTTTTTTATTATGTGCCCTTTCATTATTTCATGTTGGAGAAAGCTTTCTTTTGTTTATCAAATTCTTATTTGGTGTGAGGATATAGACAAGAGTGATTATAAAAGATAGGTGGCTTTGAGTTTGAATCACCAGTTTTACATGGTTTCATCTGGAATAGTAGATTCAGAAAGTATCCTTCATTTGTTTATTCATCCATTTACACTTTTGAGCAAGAAAGCAAAAAAATATCACCATTAAATAAGGTTCCAAACTGTAGTATCATTGTATCATTGTCAGATGAGCATGAGATCATTTCATCAAATGCAATGTTAGAGTTTGCTTCTTTCTGCTTCAGTCAAAAATTATAACAGTAGCTATTTTGTAAATATTAGAAGTCAGTTACAAGCATCACAATATTCTCACTTGGTACATGCTAGTCAAAGAATGACCTGTCAAAAACCACACCAAGGTATTTAGCCATCGGATTTCTATTCCAATGTAGCCCTCCCTCCTACCAAAACTTTAAAAAAAAATCCAGCTTAGTATTAAGACTGTTATTAAGTTAGAATTGTCTACTAGTTGATGATTTTCTGTCACATAAAAAGTTATCTCCCATCAGAAAACACACTGTAGCCTGGTTGTATGGTTGCTATAGGTCAAGGTTTAAAAACAAGTAATTTCATTTAATCCAAAATGTACAAGAAAAATGCAAAATCATTTGCATTTTCCTAAGATTATTGGAAAAAAATGAAGCCTTCAGTGCTGCAAATGGAAAGTAATGAAGCAAATCCAAATTTCATTTTCAGTAATACCATTTACACAGTACATATCATAAACTTGTAGGCTAGTTTGCTGAAATTTTTTGTTTGCATTTAAAAGCAGACATTTTAATGTCAGTCGAAAGATGGAAAATGCTGTCCAACAGATTGGGTCTGACTTAGGTCTTTAAGGGGATCTTGTGCTGGCTAGAAAATCTAGAAATGTCTTTTTTGCCTAGAGTGTTGCCCATTTCACATTCCTTGCATTTTATGTCAGCATTGTTCAGATCATCACAGCATGGTATTTCCTCTAAAGCCATCACATGAACTCATTATTCTTTGAAATTTAAAAAAAGAATCTGCCCTCATTCAGACATGCTTGCACTGCCCAGCCTTCAATCATTGTCTTGTAATTCTGTTCTCCTCATAAATTAGCATCAGATCTAGAGGCTGCTAGCATTGAATTATTTTTTATTGTATTACTAAAGTCAATAATTCAAGAGAACAGAATACTATAAAAAGACATTGAATTCTTTGATGGGATTTTTGATTACACATTTTTGTGTAGTCTTTGGTAAACTGGAAAACTTAATACAACTGCATAGTAATAAAACTGTAAACTAATACTATTGAAGTTGCCTAAGCTACAGTAGTTAGTAGTTTGTAAAAATGCAGAGTTTAGGGAGCAGTGTTCACAAAAAAAAATTGGAAAAAAATAGAAAGCTTTTCAAAAGCAATATATTAATCAGCAGTGAAATCAATCAAATCTGGCAAAGGTTGTTCTGTCCTAGAATGAAAATACCTGCAGCACATTTAGCCATGGCTGTACTTGTAAGAATAAGATTTTTGATGTTTGATAACAGTTTAAAACAGTTTAAAAGCAGATATAACATGACCTCTAAGCCTGAAAATGTTCAAACTAGAAACTCTAATACATATGGAGTAATAACTAGGCTTGAGAATTCTAATAGTACACATTTGTTTGTTTCAGGGCAGCATGAGCATGCCTAACCAGGGTGCACGCCAGCTTTTTCTCTATGATCATGGCCGTCCCCACTGGTCCCAGGGTGGACCTCTGTTCTACCCAGATCGCCGCATGCCACCTCCACCACCAGGACCTCATGGGCCTAGTGCCCCACATCCACACCCCATGAGCAACCATTTCCAGAACCAGCCTTTCCCAGGGCAAGGGCCTGGAGCTGGTCCTGCCCCCCAGTGGGTGCGTGGACCGCTGATGGGTGGCCCACCTCCAGGACCTGGACCTCATCCGCACCCAGGTGGACCTCCCAATCATCAGCAGCAGCTGGATGGCTTTGGCTTCAACTTGCCCTGGAACATGGCCAATAACAATCACCATTACCATCGTCATAACAACCGCAACTTCAACCACCGAGACAATAATCACCGAAATCACAATGGTCGAGTTGGAGGAAATGGTGGTGGAGGCCAAGTTAGCAATCGCAATGAGAATGGAGAGCAGAGGTACTTATGCTGCAAATGCGGGGACTATCTTCAGAACTCCAATGAGTCTGGCGTACATCTTTGCGATGCAAACGTCCCTAATAATCAACAGCAGCCATCTGCCAGTCGGGAACGGGAACTTTCTAGTGAAGAGATCCAGAGTCGATTAGGTTTGTTTCTATTATGAATTAGTAAAGGGTCTTTTTTTTTTAAAGTCAGTTTGCTTATTAACCAAAATTTTGTTGATTGTTTTTTATCTATTTTTTGTGTGCTTTTTTACAAACATTTAAACCTTCCTTATTTTTCTTTTTTCTAGATTTTCCCACTGCTCTTTTTTAAAATTACAATGTTTCTCAAAAGTAATGGCAAAAACTTACATTTGCACAAGTCATTAACGCTTAAATACTTGCTAATTAAGGCCCTGCCTGTAAGCCAGAATGCAAGTTAATCTACACAAAGAAAATGTAATCAAAAATTTTCTTATGAACTTGTATTAATAATAATAATTGCAAAATTTGTATAGACATATTCGCACTCCTAAGGAGAATGCTCTTAGCGCCTAAGAACAAGAACGAAACATGGACAGCATACAAGGGACAGGAAAACAAATGAATAGCACATGAACTAAGGAAGAATAAATAACAGTACTAATGATGAATAAAAACAAGTACAGAAAACACAAAGAGGAACCAAATAACAAGAACAGAGAGTATCCTATTGTAAAAGGAAGATGACCAGGAAAAGGTGTGAAAAAGAACTAGCATGGTGGGAAGGTGTTAGGAGTAATGTTTACAGAGGAGGTGCATTTTCAGTGCACGTAGGATTGACATGATTGGATCCTATTATTTAGAGGAAATACTGTACATGTCACGAAAAAGTTTGGTTGAGATTGTTAATGACTTAGAATTTATGCCAGTTGATGATTTTCAGAGTAGAGTTAGATTTAGAAATTTACATTTCAAATTTTTTTTTCCCCCCTCAAAAAATTATCTTTCACCAAGCTGCAACCAGCATTTGTCAAGGAGGAAAAATGGAATGGGTAGATTTTCAATTTCAGCCACAATAATAAGTTTTTTCAATATTTTCATTCAGTAAATGATATCTAGTACCTACCATGAGAAAAGTTGTTTAATTAAACATTTAATTTTATCAAAAGTAAAAATCCAAATGGTATTTATTATTCTGATGGTTTAAAATTGCATTGCTACTTTTATTAGGAGACCAGGGAACTATTTATATGTCATGCTTGTTGTTTCCCTTTCATCATTCAGCACACGAAGAATACACAATTATCCATTTGTTTTCATTGTTCTGCACATACCACCTAAGGAAATACATGAAATTTACATTTTGAAACTTGTTAGATGAGCATCAAAACTGCCCACAATCTAACGAAAGGTCAAATTTTGCCTGAAATTAATTTTTACCAAAATATGGGATCATTGTCTACAGAGAAGAATAAAGGGGACTTTAGAATGTGCAGTCTAATTGGTTTGCCAGCTTTAGAATTCAGCAGCTTCTTTCGCAACTAGCTAACAGTTTGACAGTATTGTGTGAAAATCTTTGAAGTTCTACCCACTAAGATTGTGCATTTCGCAAGAACAAAAATACCTTGACTAAGGTGATGGACTGGGGACCCAGTCAGCAAATGGGGTTTGAGGATAAAGGACAAGAATGCATTAGAAGTGAGCAGTCAAGTGGGATATCATGATTGACTTTTTTAATGATTTTATTTGATTCTTCATTTTTCACAGTGCTGAGGTTTATCAGAAACCATTTTTGGCTAAATCAGACCTTTTTTTTTTAACCCAGTTCATGACAATGACCAACTTTATTTGTCCTAGTGGGCAGTTTGAACATGGGAAGATGCTTTAGTCACAAAAGTAAAAGAAATAAAATAAGAAATAAAGTATGTTGCAAGGTGAAGCGTTAAAAGATGTCAGTATTGAAAAATATTAGCTAACGAAAAGAAAAAAGTTATGGGCAAGTGACAATCAGATATATATATAAAAAAAACTTACATCAAGGATATGTTCACACCTACATCACACACACATAGGGCCTTGCTTAGGGGCAGGCAGACGAGGCATCTGCCTAGGGCCCCGCACTAGTGCCCCTCACTTTTGATTAAAACTGTGGCATCGAGGGCCTCGCACATACCCTATATGCCTCGGGCCCAGTGGGGGCTAAGAATAAGCTTGCACACACACCGCTGACAGTTCCTCTGAGGTTGAGCACCTGGGCTGTAGATGGCTCAGATGATTTCAGATGCCTATTGCTTGTACATATAGGCATGGCATAACGTTTACCTGAGCTTAAATAATGCAGATTTTCTTGTTAGTACATGTTAAGGTCAAGACAATGCTTGAAGCTTTCCTTACTATTTGTTAGTCACAGAAAGAAGCTAAATCCCTCTGTTTGATGCCAATTATTTAAGAAGAGATGTGGACAATACTGTTCAGACTATTCCTATCATGACATTTCCTTGATATTCTAAAAATCGCATACAACATACACAGAATGAGCAAGTAGTTTCCCTTTTGTTCTTTGTCTGTGCAGTCTAAAACTCTGTTTTGTTATCTGTTGCACAGTTTTTGTTATACAAATGTTTGAGCAAATAGTTTTGACACAGCTCTAGGCCTACTCACAAGAGTCTTGTAGTAAAAACCTCTTTTTTTTCTGCAGCCATGCTGTTGGAGACCGTGAAGGCATCTTGCTCAGAAATAACTGACAACCCACCTCTTTCGGAAGCTGTGCAGCGTTATTTTGCTGCTCGAATAGAAGAGCTGGCATCTTTGGAGACGGCAATCATGAGTGAGACCAGCAATAGTGAGGAGCGTCTTGCAGAACTGAAGGTGAGGCTTTGTGCTGTGGAGGAGAGGGACTCCCTTTTGCGGGAACAAGAGCAGCAACTAGCAAAGGAGCGCATCAAATTTGAAGAGGAGTGCAAAAAGGAACGCGAAGAGCTGGCCAGGCAGTGGCAACAGCTGAGAGATGAAATAACTCGTATGGAGGAGATGAACCGCATACAGAAGGTAACTTTTTGTATTTATATACCTTGTGCATGCATACAAGGGATGTTCCACTTCTGCCCAGACTTGGTGATCAAATGAACCAGGAGAATTTTTTTAACATTTTTCTCTTACTCTTCAACTCTTTTTAAACTTTTTTTTACCATAGTCACTGCCAATTGCAACACATTTTTCAGCCCTATGGATCCATTTTTGATAACACTCCAAAAATGCCTATTTTGGCATCTATTTTAGGTGTTACCTCACTACAACAATGAGTTCCTCTTGAGTTTTGCAGTTCACTATATGCAGGGGTTCTTTCAGCTTTGGGAACAACCAAAAATCACGTGGCAAGGCCTGTTGAGTAGGGAAGAGGCTTAAAAACTTTGACACCTGATTGTGCAAGAAACTCCAATTAAGTCAGTGCCTGTGTGGGCAGGCACTGACTCTTGAGTGTTTTGAGGCAACTTCTGATCATAACTGCAAAAGCTTCAAGAATTCATCAACTTTGTTGACATTATCTGGGTCTCTTCACATCTTAGGCCTTGGTTCACGATGTTAATTATCAGAGCTGAAATGAGCACTGCCAAATTGCCAAAGCCAGTGTGTGAGTCATATGTTTCTTTCAGCTCTTGCAAACTGTCAACAGCCTGAAATCCATGCTGAAAGTGGTGCAACACACTGATGGCACTGGCGAATCACTTGGTGACTCATGCATCGACTTGCTTCTCTCCATCCTGGGAAAACTAGGATAGGAAAAATTATGAAAAAAATGTGGAAGCACCCTCAAGTCCGCATGGTCTGCACTCACTGAAAGCGTGCGAAATGCTGAAATCTGGGCAGAAGTGGAATATTCCTAGTAAATAGGCTTATTTGAGATGCATGTATGTCTAAAAGGAGAAACAAGGCTGCACTACATCGTTTTAAAAAAAAATTACAGAACTCAAAATGTAGCATCAGTAACATGTGTCTTGACATTAATGCAGATTTTTTCAAGTTTAAAGATGACGTAGCAGTGCAAGCTTTCTGACCTTTGTTTTATGCGTGTGATTTTTATTGTCATGTAAAAGACAAGTTTCTTTATTCAGCAAACGTAAAGCAATTCAAGTCCCCAGCTCCCACTTACAGAAATGTAACACTATACAGTATGCTTCCTTGTAAATGTGCTATTTAGTCCTATTGTGCAAAGTTCTATACATCTGTGAAGACTGATGTGAATGCTAAGATAGTAAATCTTGAAGGACCTGAAATCAGTATTTTTTAGTGTGTCACTAAATGGCACATTTAGGTGAACCTAGAATTTTTGACAATGTATTTCACAGGGTCGGATCAAGTTAGATGTTGGAGGACACGTATTCACTACCTCACAACTAACTCTCACGCGGGATTCTGACTCGATGTTGGCCGCTATGTTTTCTGGGCGCCATGGTGTCAAGAAAGAAGAGGATGGTACGATCTTTATTGATCGTGATGGCACTCACTTTCGCTACATCCTGAACTACTTGCGGGATGGTGGCCTGAGCACCGACGCCCTTCCACGCAATCGACAAACACTGAGGGAGCTGCGCAATGAGGCAGTGTACTTCCAACTTCATGGGCTGGTGCAGCACATAGAGAAGTTCCTCTGACTGACAACAGCAGGTGCTGACTCCTCATCCCAAGGTGGACACCCAAAGGCAGAAGAGATAGATGTCTTTGCGAAAGTTCAGCTATTTAAGTCTAGAAGCCTAAAAGCCTGGTGTTTGTAACTACCAGCACCTTGTCTGTGCACAGTGTTGTCTGGAGTTTTAAGGTTGCTTTCAATCACGCATTGCTGTTTTTTGGCTGGTGTTGAAGGTTGATGTGGTTTGGTTTTTCGTCTAGGCTTTGGTTTTTCCAGTGTCCTGCTTGTCCTGTGCTTAGAGCTGAGATATAACATCTGGAACTGATTTTCTGGAACTATGTGGTCCACATATAGTGCTAGAATAAGTCTTGGTCTTCATTTCAATCAAAACGGATTGTGGGAGGGGCATGGGATGTGCCTATTTGATGTTCACACTGAAAAGTCAAGCAAAGCTACTACAGGAGCAACATAAAACTAGCAGGATCAACATCAGCTTGCTACAAAACTTGCTGACAAACCAGACAGAGTAAAGACACATTGCTTTTAGTGACAGAAGAATCAAATCTGGGCAAATCTTGTTCTAGCTTAGGGGGAAGAGTAAGGTATGTTCAAGTCCCAGTATTTTACCATCTTTGCCAGATTATCCATTATTTAGCCCCTGTTGTTAATTCATTTGATCTGGTAGCAATGGCAACTAGCAGCAGGTACTGCTTATATTGTAATCAAGAGTTGTCTGAATTTATCATGCCAGAGCAAATTTCATCATCGCCAACTGCTTTCTGGTTGAGATTTAGTGGCTGAAGCAAAACCCAGCACAGGGAGTTTACATTTTGCACACATAGTGGCTTGATGAGTATGGTATTCTGAGCATGCATTACCTTGCATAGAACACAAGCACAGCTTTCGGCCGCTGCATCTGTTAATGCCTTACAGCCATGATCAGTCATAGGCCTGTTACTTTGTCTTCAGTCTCTGGCATGTCCATCCGTATCTAACTGCAGTGAGTTACCCCAGATCTTGTTTATAAACAAAAGGCACTTAGCTAAGTGAGTTTTAGTGTGTGCGTCATTGTGCATGTTTGTGTGTGAGAGAGAAAGGTTGCATGGATATGTATGCATAAATGTGTGTGCACACGTGGTGTATACACACCTAACTGTACACCTGTATTTTTTGTCAGTGCTTTTGTACATGTGTGCCTGTTTGTATGCTTGTATTTGTTTTCCCATGTGTGTTGGTGCGGCTGTGTGTTTTGTATACAGCCACTGTTTTGTTTAAACTTCCGAATATTTTTAAAGGCTTTTAATTGAAAGTTTTAATATCTTTTTTGTTATTATGTGCTGTTTTTATTCCCATTAGGACCAAGCGTTCTTTTGTGCTACATTTTATATGTCTTTTCTTGTCAGGTCTACCAGCAGTATGCATAGATTGTTTTTTTTTTCTGCCCAAAAGGAGAGCATATGCTATTGAAAGCTTTTGTCTGATTTGTTTAAGTGTATAAATTTTAAACTGCCACAATTTGTTGCCTACATGCAGTATATCAAGAACTTTGTCCTGACTGCTCCAGCAGTACCAGGTCAATCTTTGGCCTTGCGTCCTGCATTTCCTTATTCCTGTGTCCCATTGGCCCCGTGCCCTTTCCTCAAAATCTCTTGTTTTAATGCTGCGGCCTTTTTTTTGTTTTTGTTTTTTGGTTTTTTTTAAAGAGATGTTTTGTGCCCTATAGATAATATTTTGATTCATGCACCCTTCCAGGCCTGTTTAGCTGTGATATATATCTTGTCATCTTCAGATTGTTATCTAGGCAGAGTAGCTCATTAACTGGTACAAACCTTGTGATGTAAATGTCAGTAACTTCATGTGTATGTGTGTGATTTGAGTACTTATTATAGATAAAGAGATTTATATTATATATATATGAGTGGAATATGATTATATTAGTACACCCATTTCCTCTCTTCCTCACAGACTCTCCTCCTTTCCTCTGCGTATCTTGCTAATAATGCAATATTTTCATCTCAGGGTTTTTTGCTGTGAGTTTGCAGATTTGAACTAATACAATAGGCATGCTGTCACACGTTGTGAGCACCAAAGATTCTGCCCTTTCTTCCATTTGTTGTAATATGTGTGTGGTGATGGGAGGGCATTGCTGTGTGATGTTTGTGTGTTACGATAAGATGGTTGTGTACATGTCATACTGAAAAAGTGAACAAGAGCGCTTGCTGTTTAGACAGTTTATTGGCATTTTTTTTTTAATTGTCTGTACCATGTATACTGGTATAACAGTTTTAGACTGCTTTTGTTGGAAACACATTTTCTCCTGAATCGCATTTGCTGGACAGTGCTACCCATGCAATACCCATCTGTTACTTTTAAGAAGAAACCAATAGGTTGTATCTGACCTGATATTTATCTTTTTTCAGAAAAATGTCATACTGCACTTGTTTCTTCTCAGAAAGCACGTCAGCAAAGTTATGATTTTCTCCAGTATATTCTCTAGTAGCTCCAAAAGACTTGTATTATCCATTGTGTTTCACAGAGCTGCAGCTAGAATGTTAAAAAGAATGTGGGGCACAAAGGACACAAAGGACACTTTTGAGAATGCAGTAGAACAACCTCATTAAGCTATATTGCCTCTATAACCTCTTTTATGTAAGTCCTATCAATAAAGTTGAGGTGTCGCTGGGGAATTAACGTGTGCTATTTTCAGTAGTGAATGTGAAATGGAAGGTTATGGAAATACAATGAAAACCAAAAAGTTTATATGGATTGGGCCAATTAGAATTTGGACTGATTATCAATTGATTGATGTTGTTTGTTGGAGAGCAAATGCTGTTACTGATGTAGATTTTTATCTAAAGCTTAGATGCTTTGAACTTTGAAACACCCCTTCCCTCTTTGTACCTTTTTGACCTGTGTGAGAATGCCGTTATCAGTTTTTAACTCAGAAATACCTATAAATCATTGCAACCTTGTGACAAACTTTGTACTCTACAATATGGCAGACAATATTTTGATATAGCATGTGTGTGAATTTTCTTTGGGATTCCAGCATATTTTTTATTTCTGACTTAAGATAAAAGGACAGAAAAAAGAGGTTGTTTAGACTTGTAAGTGGCCTTTACTACCAATTTCCTTCACTTCGTATTGATATAAATGAGAATATTACACATCCTGGCTTCCACCTTCGTTTTTGTACTAAGTCACCTCAAAATTACGCTGTGGTTGATCAGCTGCAGAGTTTTTGCCTTAATGCTTCAGTGTGATTTGTCTTTGATATTTGACATGGATCTGTCGTTTTTATGTTTCACAACTCTTATCATTGTTAAATCGTCGGTGCCCTCTATGTATCTATCAGTATTAGACACAGGTGTCCCCTGCTGAGATGCAACTGGTATTCTTTTTTGTAGAACATACTGTCTCTTAGGTTTCTTTCTCATGTTTATCTTTAATACTTAACAAAACCTGAAGTTTAGTTACCGTTCTCTGAGGCACTATAGATACCAGAAAAGTCTAATATTAAATGTGGATCAGAGACAAAGTTAAATGATTGAGAAGGACAGATTTTGTCAGGTTTATCTGTTACTTAAGTAACTTTGAGGATGCTTTCACTGCAGTAGATTTCATAAATTGCCCGACTTTCAGACATTGGCTAGCTTCAGTTTTCCTTAGAAATTCCATCTGCCAAAAAAGTTGAGAGAATGTGTGGCCATCTTATCCTAGCTTTTGCCTTTCAGTCATATTTTAATGTTGTACTTTACAGTAAATTATAATTTTTTAAAATTAAACAATTAGATGCTGGAAATAACATCTTCGGGATACATGTTTTAATAATGGCTCTGAGATTGTGAAATGTGAAAAATAATTCAAACTTTTCTTTTTTTAAACCTCATTTACTTTTCCCATCTTCACTTTTAAAAAATCTGATAGGTCCAAGATCACATAGTTACAGAACATTTAACAACTGATCTGGTATGTTACACCAAATAGTATACCAAGAATAACAACTGCACATGGGACAACAAAATGTAAATTAGAAATGATCTTACAATTCTGAAAGACTCACAAGGGAAAAGTCCAGTTACAGTTAGCATATTTGAGATCACAGAAACATACTGTCCCTGACTTTGCATTGTAAGTGCTTGAAAATAAAGATAAAAATGTTTTTAAAGTTTTTTAAAGTTTTGGTGGGTTTCTCCTTTCTTTTTTGTCTTATTCCCAATTTCAGAAAACACATTTGCCTGTACTTCATAATTTTTTTTTTAAATCATCATGGCTTGTTAATACAGCATCTAGCATATCAGATTTATGAGAACTGCCTATATTATTTTCTTTTTTTGAAACTTTGTCTTAATGTGTGTGCACTTACATTATTGAAAGTGGTGAAATGCCCATCATATCATTGCCATGCACCAAAAGCTCAAATATTAGGCAGCCTGCTATAAGCCAGAGACAAGCGCTGAAAATAGCCCACTGTTGTCAGTTTTTGTTATTATTTCAATGTTTTTTCCAATCAGTACCACACTGGCTAAGAAAGCTTAGCTCAATCTGCTTCTTGAAATGCACAAGGTTTCTCACAGGATGATGTCATCCAATGCTTATGACAGTACAAATGGGTGCAAATACCTCTGTAATTATCAGCTAGCTTTCAGCTTTGTCTTGGTCAGCCACTAGCCAAGGATGTTAATGGGAGCTGGTCTCACGCTTTTTTCATACTCTTAACAGCATTCCTGTGCGATTCTGGCTGACATGTGGCTAGTCTGTTGCTTTAATATTTTTCATTTTATTTAGGGATGGGTTTGGATGTTTCCTTTAATGATTTTGTGCATTGATAGAAAAATATTTGTTGAGTCTAGCATGCTTGTTGTTTGCCTTTGTGATTAACCTTGCTTGGATAATAATATTAGAAAGGCAATGACCTTAACAAAACTGCACCCTGTCTGGCCAATAATCACCTATGATTTTCTGATGATAGACCAGGTTCTTTCTTTAAAGATATTTACACATAATATCTGCTGTAGCAACATGGGTAGTTTATGCATTTTGAATTTTAAACAACGTTGTGTATTTTACAGTTGTTTGCACTTATTTATTTTTGTTTAACCTACGAAATCTTGTCTTTGACCAGAGAAACATTGCTTAGTTGTGCTTAATTTCCTTTACATCTCTGTTGATATTTTTGCCAGCTAACAGATACACCTCTTTTAAACTTGCCTAAATGCATAAAGCACAAGATTTTTGGTACACTTTTCAATGTTGTCGTCAAATGCAGGGCTTAAGATTGGAGTTAGCCTGCTCGTTGCTGGCAGCAGACTGCTTAGAATCAGTTTATGCCTTGTGACCATAGGCATTGCATTTATTGTAAAGTCAGTCTCTTTTTCACCCGTCCATGGCTTGCAATAGTGTGAGAAATACTGTGTGTTTGGTCGCTCTGTTTCTTCCCCTTTCACTCACTTTGTCTCTGCTTGTGTTACATCTGTATGACACCTATGGCGACCATGATAGAAATGCCTTATTTTTCAGTGCAGGGAAATATTTTCGTAGGGCGTCAGTCTCCCAAATGTGTGCATCTGTCTTGTTCTGCATCTTCATTTGTCTTTCAGTTGACTACTTGTGATATCAGAATTCCATCAGTCCTAGTGATCTTTCAGTAATAGATGTTTAAAGACATTTTAAAGAACATTTTCTTCATGGGTAGAGAATTGTAACTTTTTCCCCCAAAGTTATATAAAGGGTGGGTGTAAGTACCTAGTTTTTCATTGATACATGTAATTGATTCAAGGTAGAGGAGTTTATTGTTAGAGGTTAATGTCTAGCATTAGTATTGTGAAGTTCCATCAGCTTACAGAAACTTTGGAAGCAAAAAGCTGAGTAGAATACATCATGAAGATAGTTTGTGAAATACATCAAGGAATAAACAACAAGCAGCATTTAACAACACATTTTCTTCGTTATTGGTGTACATCAGTTAAGACAGTAGAGCAAGATGGAGAAAACGGTGATTTGGTCTCTCCGCATGCTTGTGCTTGTGCATGTGTTGGTCTATCAGCAAGAACAATGGAGCAATGGTGAGTATTTAAACCTTGAAAACGGCTTTATTGCTAAAAGGTTTTTAGGCTTCCATATTCATTGCTCTAGCTTCAATTGTCTTTCCTCTTCTTGCTGTTTAGCACTGTGGGATCATTGTTTTTGTATTTGTCTTGCTGGAGAGGGAGATTGGGGGATCTCAGATAATGTGCTGTTTCGCATGACTGTAGTCTGTAGAGAAATAGAGAGCTGCTTGCACAATAGCCCCCTGTACAGGTTTCTGTTAGTTCACTTTTTCTATGAAGACTTTATCTCAATCACCTCATTCCAGTGAGGTCTGTATCCAGCATGAGACCAGAACATTGAGAAAAGTAAGGACAGAGAAATAGACTATTTTTTATCCTCATTTTCGTGGTGATCAGTAGTTTTTCAAATAGTTCTTCTTAATGATCTTTGTCTTTTTACAATGTGTGGCAGTGATTGTTTGGCATTATGCCATAGCCATTGACTGAATGATAGTTTCATATCAGTTGGTATTTCATTATTTTTTTTTTTTTAAAGAGGAGGGGGAGAGGTGATGGGTGTGTGCACGTGGAGGGGTGGATATGGCATGTGGGTCATGCCAGTGCAAAAATGCCAAAACCGTGTGGTGTGTGTGTCATTTGTGCATGAACTTTATTTTATGTACATTTATGCAGAACCCATATATTTGTCTCAAACGATCAACCAGATTTGCTCCAGCACAATGTTGGCTTGTGTTAGATCTTGTCTCCAAGTATTCAGACTGCATTTTATTATTGTATTATTTTGTATTCCTGTTGCCTTGTGTCATCTCATATGAAAAAAGGTATTCTTTGATCATTAATATTGTTGACAAAAGCAGTGGTGCGTTATCTGCCATTTATTTTGCCGTGTTGTCCATTTTGTGTACCTGTGTGCACGCACATACATGCCTGAGTGTGTGCTTACTGTAGTGTGTATGCAGTTCACTATTTAATGGCTTTTATAAAGATGTTTGAAAGGCAGCATTAGCCTCAGCCAGGAATCTCCATGCTGCCACTGTGTCTGCACACACCTAATCCCCGAGCATTTTTCTTTAATGCAAATTCAGATTAGTTAGCGGAAAGAAGACCCTTGCATAACTGTAGCATTTGAATGGAATGTTTGCTGTTCCACAACTATTGGTAGCAAAGAGTGCATTGTAATGCTGCCATTTCCGCAGAAATTTGTACTTGCTTCGGTGTTTTACTTTTGCATTGACTGTAGCGGCCTTTATTTATTGCTCTAACAATGTGTCATTCCTGCCAAAAATAAAAAGGTCCCAGTTGTTGGGGAATTCAATGCATTTGCAGCTGCAGAGTATTAGCTTTAAACTAGTCAGTGGAGTAGACATAATGCAGAACCCATTGTAGCCGTGTCTTGTCAGCAAGAAATATATGCCTGCTTATTTCTGATGATGTACTGCTTAGTTGTGCAATAACCTGCTTATTAATCTTTCCTTTCCTGCTGTTTTGCCTGTCACCTGCAGTCTGGTAGACTGCTGTTTGAGTCCATGTGATAAGTATCCTTTGCAAAGGTAGATCTGATTCTTTGGCTGGTTTTGACATAGCAGAGACCAACTGTGCAGCTAGCAACACATTTTCATTCCATTCTGCTCTTTGCTCTTGCTAATAAAAGCACTGTGTGAAGCTGTTTTAAAATCTGCCTCTAGACCTGATTGTGATTTTTAAAGTCCATTTTTTTGTGCGAGGATGTATGTGCTGATATGGGCTTGTTATAGAATTTAGGTGCTTAATTGTTTCTGGTGTTGGATATCCCTTTCACATGGCCAATTTTGATAACTGAAAACGAGCTGTTTACTTTCTTGTCTTTTTAAAATGCCACATGTATCAGCAAGACATTAGTATTTCACTCTCTCAGATTCTGTGTGTAGTTCTTAATTAAACTGCTGTCACAAGATTTATGTAGCATCAGTGGTGCCCAGCATGATCCGCAATCATTAGAGATGTGCTTGGGTGTTTTATGATGTGGTAAACGTAGGCTGGCACCTCTTTGTTAGAAAAGGGGAGAGGGAAATAGCAAGTGCATCTGTTTAGAGACTGATGTTTGGCTTTGTCTTATGAAAGTGTGTTTCAAAACAGTTCAAATAACTTATATATTTTGAAAATGTGTATTCTGTTGCTTTGTTTATGGTGGTTCTTTTCATTACCATCCTATTTGCATACGGAATCATTTTGCTGTGAACTGTATCAGCCCATGTGAATAGGTATTGCCAACTTTATGTGAAAATCCTTTTGTACTTTTATGACTTTTTCTCTGGAGAACAGAAATTTTGCTAGGCTGTTTCTGTGAAATACTAAATTGATTTCTTCTATTTTTTTTTCAACTAAAAAAGAAATCTTTGAAATAATGCATTTTTCTTTTTAGGATTCCATCTTGCAGAGAACTTGTAAAAACAGCTTTTTTCTACTGAGCATTGCAATTTCTCTCAGAGACTTGTTATTATGTCGCAGTGAAGGGTTAGAAGCTTTATTTGGTGTATTAAAAAAAATCGGCTGATTGTGTATCAGTTTCTGACCTACGTGAATATTGGTACTTGAGTAATTTGGTTAACGTGTACCTTACCACTTGCAGCAGCAGCAGCAGCATTATAGAGCCTTTTTACAGCACCTCTTCTTCCGCCTAGCCCTAAACCCCTTTCCCATCAGTGCATCTTTCAGGTCATGTTTCTCTCTCACAAGAGTACTGATTATCAAATATCACTAATGAGCATGTATATCAGTATATATATATCTATATATTACATATATTTTACATGGTACTGCCTTCAGCCGTGGCAGCAGTAGATTTTGTGATAGATTTTATGCTCACCAGCTTGTGTACCACATGATAGCGAGTGCTTCTGTGTTTTGAATGTATGTTAGATACTTGAGTCCTGCATCTCCACTGCTTGGCAGAAGAAAACTTTAAGCTTGCTCTAGGTAAATGCAGCTGTTCTTAATGCTAAAGAAATTGAATACTTCTTTCAAAACACTTGCGATGGAAGTATTAGAATGAAATCACAGGACAACTTGCTCGGTTATTTTTCTCCTGTCCTGCACTTGTCATGTTTATGCTGCACAAGGGAGTGCTATGGCAGCTGTGGCCTGGCCACTTTGTCCTCTGCTGCACAGCTTGTGACAAGCTGTTTTATTCTACACCCCTTTCACTCCATCCAGAGGTGCATTTGTGGGGAACACTGTACACTGTAGGGTCCACCAGGAGATGGAACAGCATGGCCACAGTTCATTGAAGCAGCTGGTATAACACTATCCAGCCAGCCAGCCAGCCTTCTGCAGGCTTTGAACCAGGGTATCCTCAAAGTAAATCAATATTGGTTGCTTGTGCTAGAAGTAGCACATTTCTGCCAGGTGTTGATGCAGTGCTGTTACCAGTTGAGCAGGTGGGAATGTGAAGTAGATGTAGATGGCGCAGATCATCTTAAAGGATGGCCCTTTGTTTTTGTGCATGAGAAATGTGTATTTGTGTGAAGTATGAGCAGTTACTATGTGTGGGGGTGGGAGTCGTTGCTGAACTACTTGCATGTCCGCATTTATGCATGTTCTCAAGAATGTACACAAACCAGTATGATCATAACTAGAATGCTCATCCTGCCACATGCCACATTTTGAATAATGCAGATTTTATGACAAAAAAAAGAGATTTCTGTTCCAAAATTCAAGATGGAGAATGTTTCTGCTTTTTTTTTTTAACAGTACTGTTTTCATCTGCACTGTTCTTGAAGACGTATGTATGATTTTTTGTTCTCCTCGAGCAGTCCATAAATGCTTTGCGTTAAGGCAAAACAAATGTGTATGTGCCCAAGATTGTTTTTTTTTTAAAGTGAGCTGTAGACCTTTGTAATATTGACAGGTAATTGCAGTTATAAAATCAGGCAAGTAGCCTGAATGAAGGCAGTTTTTGAGCAGAATAGGTTTTTGTGTTTTATTATTTTATTATAAACAGTTTCCAAAAATACATATCAAATATTTCAAGTTTCTTGATGAGATAATATTGATTGAATACAAGTGTTTTCTGATCTCTGATTAAACAACTATCCATTTAGCAGAAGGCAAGAATAGTCTAGGTAGTGTCTTGTTGTGTTAAGCATTCTGACTTGAAGACTGCTTTTTTTTTTTTTTTTTTTTATCTTTTTTTCAGAAAGTATTACATGAAGGCTGTAGCATGACAGACTTTGAATAAGTGTTATTTTGTAATGTCTTTAAGAGGTGCACAGACGCCAAAGAAAAAACATACTTCAAAGTGGAATAATAATGAAAATACATGTACTTGAATAATTATTTTTTGACGCATCCTGTTTTTAGTGTTGTGTAAGCACAAATAGTTGCAGGTAGGTTCCAAACAATTTGGAGATTTAGCACAAGCAAAGAGTGCCCTTAATTTCCATATAAGTAAGAATCAGCGGATTACTGTCTCATATTCCAATATTTAAGATAAATAATAATATATTTTGCAACGATTGTAGGTTCATCTGTATGCAGAAGTTTTGTAATCATTACCATATGGTCATGGATCCAGTGGAACCATCTCATCAATAAGCCGCCAAAGTTAAGGTTAGGAATAGAGTTTTTTTTTTAATTATTTTTTGAGGTAATTATCAGCATTTCCCCAGCAGTATCGTGATCATGTTTGTGAACACATCCCCCATGAAAACCTTGAAACCTTGAGAGAAAGGTTGGGGCAACAGGAGCATATGATCAGCTGGAAATCATGTTTTGTGTCTTGTCTGTGGACTGAGTAGCATTTGCATTAGTACTCGCTATTGTTTTGTCTTCTCTAAGTGGTGGTGGTGGTGGCTTAAGAGCATTGTTCTGAGCCTGACGCACTCAAACGCGCAAGAAAAAAAAAATCAGTGCTCCTAGCATATCCTTGACCCCTAGTTATCTTTCTTGTACAGTTTTTGCGGCACGTCTATAGTACATGGGGTGAATTTAAAAAAAAAGTTTGTGACTATTACATTTTTGTCTTCATTATATTTAGACTAGATCTTGTAATGATTGGAAATACTGAACTACAAATATGCTTTATTTGTTTGTAATATAACTTTGGAAATAACCACCTGTATTTGGTATTATGAAAGCCAAGTTACTCTGTTTGTTCCCACTTAATGGTCGCTAGACATGTGGTGGTTCATACTTCTGCATATTTTAAATATTTCATGTGTGTGTCTTTGAATAATAATTTCAATCCAGTCAGTAAATTTAAATAAAGTAGAAGGTGCACGCTTCAAAAGTATTTGTCTAGGCTTCAGTATACTATATACATATGTATCTATATATCTCCCAGCTCCCTTTTAAGATTTCAACAGTTTACAAAAACACATTGAAAATTATCAAGAAGATTGTAATTTGACAGCGTGTTCATGGATTGTCGCTTTTTCCTTTTTTGGATATTCATATAATAATTACACATACTTAAGCGTAATATATTCTTCCTTTCCACACAGTGATGTTGACAAATAATCGAGAAACTTGAATTATCACATACTAGCGCTTTCTTCTTTTGTGTATGCCAGACCCCTTAAAGCACTTGATGCATGCAGTAGATACACATTGCAATGAGTATCTATGGAATTTCAATAGACCTTGAGTGTCAGTGGTTGAGACAAATGTTTCATAATCTACTACTTTCCTTGCTTTTTTTGGTTTAATTTTTATTTTCCTAGGGTTTTTGGTTCGGCAGTATCATCTGGTGTCATGAGGGAATGTGTGCATACAGTTTGATGTCTTAGTATTTTAAGAATAATTTGACAGGATTTTGGTTGTCTGAACAATTTTAGTTTTTCAAGGAATCTGACTTTAGAAGAGACCACTGGGTACTTTCAAACCAGTTTTAGAACAATTTCTGACATTTTTTAATTTCTCAGCCATTTTAATAGGTTTTAAAGTTTGTATCAAAATCTTGATGTACACTTGATGAGAATTAATGAAAATTAGGCTTTTCCATGACACCAGTCTTCCTGATCTGCCACGTAAGATTATTGTGGACTAAGGGATTGCTAATTTTAGATGGGTGTTTGACACTTGATTGTTTTAAGCCTTTTGCCTTCTTTTTACATTGCTACTAAAGTGTTTATTCACAGAACCTCATTTATTATACCTCTGCAATAAAGAGATCAAATGTAGTTGGAAGGTGTTTGCTTTCACTGTAAAAAAGAGTGATGAGAGGCAGAGGTAGTCTATGGATTGAAGTGTACGGCATGGACAGACACACACAAGCAATCTCAACAACAATCGCTGACAACTACAGATCGAAGGAAGAAAGTTGTGAAGTTAGTGCATGTAACAACAAGGTTGAAAAGCCCAACGAGGGTCGTCTTTCTTCAGTCTGTAATCTCTCCTGTCGGAGGGAGGGGAAAAGGAGAAATAAGCCTTCTGCGCATTGTGATCAGGTGGCGAACACTCAAAGCTAATAACAGGTATGCATCCACAAGCACGCGAAACCAGGAAAACAAAAGGCGAGAAATCACAATCAGATTTTGTGACAAGTTGTATTATGGTATAATTAGGAAAACAATAACACGCGAAACGTTCTACAACCGATTTTTGCACAATGGGCGGTAGCTGCGTTTGATTGTCCATGGTCCTTTCGTACTCGTTCTTGTGGCTTTTTTCCCCAACAGCAACAACAGCAAAAAACGCTTTCGCACTTGGAGGTAGATGCAAAACATGGAGGGAGAGTCACTGTTTGTTGAGGTATTATATATTGTTTTTTTTTTTTCAACTGCTTACTTTCGCTGGAGGCAGTCTCATCAGTTCTTCATCCTCCGGTGAAGTCGACGTATCTTCAGGTTTCCTTTAAAAAATAAATCACCCTTTTTTAATTACCAAAAAACAACGGAGAAGGAAGTGGAACTTCAATAATAATAAAACTTCCATGCAGAGACAGAATAGGTTAACGAAGGAAAGGGAAATTCCTTCACCTGCCAAACCGGTCAGCATCATCGACAGTCTCAGGCAGGTTTCGACCCTTAGTCTCCGGCTGGAATAAGGCCATGAAGCTGGTCACGAGGCCAGTCACTCCAAACACAATCTGTGGGAGGGCTGGGCCCCATCCCCCAGTTATAAATGTATTCTTTGAAAAATAAAATAACATCATAATTTTACATTCTGAAATAATAAAATGCTTCCATTTTTTTCAGCTATAGAGACTCTCGGATGCTTAGACTATGAAGATATTCTCTGGAAGTGGATGTCCGCTAGCATGTGGGTGTCGCCACCAAACTTACAATTATTATTGCAGTACATGAGATTTACAAACAATTTCTTTAACATTGTTTATTTGTACCTTTTGTCGCCAACCGTTAAATTCTTTCTGTGAGGCTTATAATACGAGATGTATCATGCGTCGCTTCTATATGATCAGCAATGTGTAAATATTATTAACCCTAATTTCATCGCCTCACCAAGTCAGCAACGTAAGGTGATGCCAGGGCTCCTAGTCGAGACATCATGGAGCACGAGCCCAGTCCGAAACTGCGGAACACTGTGGGGAACAGTTCCGGTGACATGATGTACATGGTAGTTATGGCAGACCTGATGCAGAAGCGCCCAGCTAGTGACAGGCCTCTTAAGATCCAGCCTGCAACACAACAGAAAACATTGCGTGGATTCTGTTCTCGTTGTGCTTGTGTTGCATTTGCGTTTTCTGTAGCAGGGGTTGTTAGTCAAATTACACAATTTAAAACATAATATTGAAGAATAAAGTATTCAGTATTTAAGATAGCATCCGGGTAACATAAAATAATGGTAACATATCGATACAACTCTATGTACATTCAAATACGTGGATGTAGGTTAGTGATTCTACTTACTGCTTCCACCTAGTAAAACTGGCAGAATGGTGGCCGTGCAAGCAACCCCTCCCAGGGCGGTAACTCCGACCAACAGAATACGCCTCCCCGCCCGGTCAACAAGAAGCGCGAAGAAGCCAACACTCAAGAGGTCCACGATGCAAAGGAGAGTGAAGTTGAGGAAAACATCGCCACTCATGTTGGACACATTGAGCATCAGACCGTACATACACATCATGAGGAAGATCCTGATGAGATCACGAATAGGTTGTGAGAGGAAGTTATCAATCATTCAAATTCTGTAGAATTTAATAAGAACAGCAATAGCCATCCTCTCTCTCTTTCTCTCTCACCAACGTACAGGCGCGCTCTTGCGCATACATACACACAGAGCAGATTATAACATTTAACATTTAACATTTACAGACATACTAGGACGGCAGTAAGAAGGTTAAAGTTACCAGCTCAGGTACACGAGGGTGTAGCGAACAAACAACCGCGGGCGACGAAATAGTTCCAGAGGGCTGACTGTTTTGGATTTAGAAGTCTTAGGCACAGCCTGGTCGATTGCCTTTAATAGTTCCACTTGCATAGTCTTCGGCAAAGAGACTCCATTAACCCGCGCGATGGCATCGATAGTCTTTTGAGCTTCTTTATGTCGGCCCTTGGACACCAGCCATCTGGGGGACTCGGGGATGAAGCTGCACAGACAAGCAAGTCACCATTGTTATAGACAAGCAGACAGACTGACCCAAACGAGAATAAGAACGAGTTGAAAAGTAGTCTGGATGTACTTACAAGTAACCGATGATCACGGGAAGGCAGAGTGCCGCAAGGCCAGCCTGAAAGTACTGCCAGTCTCTTGTCAAGTAGGCTATTAGTGTGGCTACTATGGTGCCAAACACTCCAAACAAATTAGTTGCCGTGGAGGCCAAACTGCGATGTTTTTTTCCCAGTAGTTCCATGCCTAGGAAAAGAAAGGAAAGGGAGAGATAAAGAAAAAAAATACCAATAATAGTTATAAGGGTCTTCTTGTCTCTTCGGTTCAATTAACATTTCACTTTCTACTTTCTCGATTTACAAAATCAAATGCTGTTTCATAATGACACTAAACTGTAGATTATTTTGATTCGTAACTATTTGGTTAACCAAAGTAGTTAAAACTAAAGTAATACCTATAACGTAAGTGCAGAGGTAGGAGCCCGTGGTAGAAGCTCCTATCAGGAATCTGAAGATCATCAGAAGCGGAAGGTTGAAGGTGAACACCAGGCCAACGGAAGTGCCAGCCATGACTAACATCATAAGAGTGTAAACTCCGCGTCTTCCAAAGCTTCATTAAAAGACAAAACAATTTAGAAGCTTTTAGAAACGAGTGTAACAAAATCTCTCTAATACCATGTCGAACAATGTAAAAGCCAGACATCTCACCAGACATCAACAATTTTATTCATTGTTAAAGGCCTACCCGACTGCAATTTTTTGGAAGTGACTTGGTTTCGTGCAATAAAAGATGTTTTCCTCCAAAATCTTAGAGAATAGACCAGTACTTTTCCCCCCCCCAATCAAGTTTTTGTTTTTTGAAAATCACAATTCGTTTCTTTGTCATAAACTGTTTATGCCAGCTTTTTTTTATTGATCTGTCGGCAACTTTGAGTTTAATTTAATTTATATATTCATTTCACGTTCATTGGGTTCTGTTCCTTTAGACACGTGAGTGATATTTTGACGGCGCCTGAAGGATTTTTGTATTGTACAACGAAATAACGAACGTTCTTCTTCCTTTGAGTATAGCAATTACACTTATCATTCAGGGGAAAAAAAAACTTCTACATTTTGTTAGATTCCATGTTGTTGTTAAGCTCTGTAGATATTCTGTTGTGAATAATCACAGGTAAACATGCTAGGGACAGCTATTTTGAGCGTGACCTCTCTACATTAATGATAATCCAGCTGCTGTCTACTCACTAGTCTCCAAACATGCTACTGAGAAAAGCACCGGCGAATTTTCCAGCAAAAATAACCATGTTGGAATGAGAGCGAAACAGCTGCCGTCCACAAACCAGGTTTAACTGAAAACAAACAAATCAACAAAAACATCTTTTTAAGAGGACATAGGGTATCGGAGGTAACAAATACATCCTGTTACACACTGGAGTGAATCACCAAGAAGCAAATGTCGCACAGTAATAACAGATACTTGTATCTAAAACTTTTACTCGGTCGGTCTGAAAATGTGATACTGAGTTTTAAACAACTCAAGTAAGTTACGCCTTTTTTTCTTACTGGCATTAAATAAAGATATAAAATAACATAAAATATAAACATCTGATGGATCTTCCAGAAACTGTCTCTGAGACAATCGACCGGTAGTTACCAAAAAAAAAAAATTCTTTAAAAACCCCAAACTGATTCACGCTTAGATTAATTAGACTGTTAGCTAATTTATACAAAAAATGCTTGTGACAGAGATAAATAGGATGTGTGTCCCTGTCCGTTTTTGAGTGCAGCTCATCAAGTCACATAACATCGCATTTCATTGCCCCATTTTATCCCCCAAGGACAACACTAGCGTTACGGTTGTTGCCCCACCTCCTCTATCACGTGGTTTCCCTAGTGTTGAGGGGTAGACTAGTGGTTCTCAAAGTATTTCGGACCGCGGACCACTTTACTTAAGTAAAAAATATGGCGGACCACCAATGCCTAAAAATCAGTCTGTACTATGAATTACAAATTTCAATTGCCGCATTTGTTTTATTACAATTCAAAACTAAATGTCCTTTTGTGACAGTAGTATAGTAATAAGTTGACACAAAACGACCTCGTTATTTGTAAATAAAATGTTAATGCGAGGAATGCATCACTTTAAACATCATTTTGCTGACATATGACGATTGTCAGCCGCGGACCACCTGACTTATGCCCACAACCACACTTTGAGAACCACTGGGGTAGATAATGGAGGACAGCTAACCTGGGTAACGAGCGTGGAGGAGAATTCTGACTGGTCGTACACCCACTCACTGCATTCTCGCTCCGTCGTGTTGTGTGGACTGGACGTGTGATTGCTGCTCACTCCATAAACTGTGCATTTAGAGAAGTCCCCTGTACTGGTGAGGGGAATAGACCGGTTTATGAGCATAAAGTGAAACTCATCCTGGATAGCATACGTGTCGTTGTCGTAGCCTGGAATCTTGCACCTACACAGGTTTCAAAGACATTAATTTGCCATTCTTTCACTGAAATCAAATAATGGGGAGGAAAACGTGAACTGTGCTTTACACAAAAGTTATCAATATGTTGTGTACACATTATATAGCCAAGTCACAGGTCCGAAAAAGAAAGCTTGTTGAACACAATTGTAGGACTTTACATCATGGAGTAAGGTTTGGAGATACTTAAAATAACAATCTTCAGCACAATTGAAAAGCGTGTTCATCATGAATTTTTTGGACAGTTAGATTGCCAAGCTGGCTTCCCAAAATATTACACCCTTTCAAAACACATCATGTGAAAAATGTCCATTTAACATGCACATCTAAAGTCTGTAAGAGTGCACACTCAGGTAGCAGTACCAGCCTGCATGTGCATATAAATTGTCTCAGGTTCATGTATAGTCGCTTCCACATGTTCTCATATTGCAGAATCTATTACAGCAGAAAGAATAAAACAGTGACTCACCTGTGGTCTGGGATTTTCATGGTGAAAACGGGCGACATGTTGTGCATGAGTACGAGGGCGCTCGTCAGACAAACCAGACACAGCAGCCTCTTTTGGTAGAGCCCTAACCCTCCCAGTGCCAGAAGAACTTCTTCAAATTTGACCTTTGGGGTGTCTTCCTCCTTAAGGTCCGCCATCTGTTTTCACGATTACCTTCTGCGTTCCTGTAGACCATAGAATTATACGGCTCACCCTTGGACTTTAATGTATCTGGAATATCAATATAGTTTTAAGGGGTTAAACTTATATAAATCAGTCTTACGTGTGGTAATTGAATCAGATATCTTCTGCTTGCTAGTGCAGTGTGTTTAAGTGTTTGGTTAAATCTTTCTTTTATGTCCACGAGTGTAATTAAATGAGTCGACTTTTTAATAGCATTAAAGCTAGCAGGGAAAGACGAGCAGTTAATCTGAATAACTTTTTATGTTTTAGTGACTTTACCAGGATTAGTGCAAATGTCATCAAGGGTGCTAAGGCTAATTTTCATCTCTAACGAAACAAACTGACTGAATAAAGAAAGGCGAACACTCGAGTAAAGGTGAGCGCAATCGAGGACAGTGTTTGCATCCGTCTAGACTGCATGCCAGAGAGGAGAAAATAGTTTGTTTATGTGTTGTTCTCTCTCATTCAAGTCTGTGACGTCAGTCGATCTTATCTAGTGGCCAGCTGGCGCTCGCGCTGCGCTGCGGGGCTTTGCACGTGACCTCAGTCGCTTATTTTGTGTTTTGTTTGTTTTTTCTTCACTCTTACAGTATTACATTGCAGGAAAGAGGGCGTCAAGGCGTGTTATCACAAGGTGTCCGGTGTCCTCTCCTAACCAGCAGCGAAAGGAGGGGTATGAGAAAGGGAGGTTCGAGGGGTAGGGTTAAGGGTATCCAGGAGTAGACTTTGAAAGTTGTATCTCTAGGATATATATCACCTTGCGCAGTTTCACGCCTTATGCACAGAAAAATGATAAAAATCCTATCGTAGAGCAGAGTTCACAGTTTATTATGCACGTTGCCTTTTTGGTAAGCCAAAAGTTTTCTCAATTATGAACTAGGGTAATGGGTGTTACAAAACAAAATTAACTGGGGTGGCCAGCATATCCAGTGAGCACGACTTGGCAGCTTTACAAAATAAACACCAATAATGCTTTCTGTACACAGCAAAATGCAAGAATGTTTTTAAGGATTAATTTATGATTGTAACATACAAATTAATTGTTGATTCTTTTATAATTGGTTGACTTTCCGGTTTTGTTTGTTTTATTTTGAGGGTGGGCTGTGCGCGCAGCACTTGCCTTTCGCCTGGAGCGCAATATAAGCTACCACTGACCCTACCTGCAAACTCTGTTCTAGCATGTCCTTGAGGTTTAAAAATATTGTCCGGTCAGGACAGCTCTGTTGTAAACAGTATCATGAAATTGTTTGTTTTTCAAGCGACTGATAGATAACAAAGTCTCTCTCGCTTTGTCTCGTCTCTCTCTCTCTCGATTACTTGTACGCACGCACGTGGGATGCTTCTGTTAAAATTTCGATCAGATAAAAAATTATTGATATAACTACCAAATATTAACTTCTTAGCTCAGGTTTTCCATTGTTTTGTGACTTTTCCCTAAATGATTGAATTCATGTATTTCTTACTATCCGCGATATAACAAATTTATTTTTCCTCTGTATTTAGTATCGCGCAAAATTTGTACATCTGCGACTTGGGGTGGCCTGAGGCCTGGACAAACTGTCTACCCACAAAGGGCCCCCACATCAATACATATTGAATATAAAAGAAAAAATAACGACATTATAACGTTCTGCCCAGGTCCGCCAAGAGCCTAGAGCAGCCCCTGGTTCGACTCCCCACCCCCGTCATGTTTTTATGTTTTTATTTAGATGGATGCCAATTCACTGTGAGCATCAAGAACATGTATACATGTGCTCTGTACATTCATAATGAGCAATTAATATTTACAAGTTAAAGTCTTCACATGAATGTCATGTTCTGAGCATCTCCAATACTTTGTGGTAGCCACACTCAAATCAACAAAACAGCAAAAACACTCACGTATCGGGTATTCCAACAGCAGTTCACGCTCCTCGCTTTCGGGTGTTTATATATATATGCACCGTCTGCTGTGCCCTGATTAGGCGAGGGCTAAATACGCAGTTTACGCTGACCTGCAAACAAGGACGTCGACCGGAAAGCAGACAGCCTTCACTAGTTCTTACTATGCTGTTTTCTTTAGTGCAAACAGGTTGCAGTCATCTTGTGTCATTGTCATTAATTCTCCAGTCTGTTTATTTACGTAACATCTATATCTGATTACAGGCGGTCTCCGGGTTACGAAAGATTTACGTTCTCAAGCAGCGCGCCTTTAGAATAAGTCATAGTAATCACATATCTTGCCTTTCTATGTGCATAAATAATTTCAAATGCAATTTAAATACATAAAAAAATTAAGCACAAAGTAAAAATATTGTTCCAGCATCCGTCGCTACAAATCGTTTGTCGGGGTTCAAAATTGTATATATATATTAATTATACATCATCCGTAAATCAAAATTGTTTTATCTTCCCATACAATTATCTATCAAGCTGTTTACTTTATTTCTATGACTTATTATAATAGATGTTTCGTGTAAGGAGATATTCATTGTCTTGAACGAGAGCGGAAAACAGGGAAATAAATTGTGTGACTGACGCACCGACACGGGTGACACGGATATTTCACTGAGCTGTAAACAAGACGTTTTGCTTTATCCTGCGTCACTTCACACTTGTACACACAAAGGTTTATAACATCAGATATCAACAACGCTGTGTGAACTGTGCGCAACTTCCGCTGGGAGTGGCGCGTGCATGACGCTGCTGCAGTTACGCAGATTGAAATCTGTAATATGACCTACTTTGGGAGTGTAATGAGGCCGAAGGTGGTGGGACAGTGTTATCTTGCAGGAAAACCATGCAGCCTGTGGTATAACCTTTCGAACTTTTAGTAGCTTGGCTCCAGTTGTGTGAACTTGCATGCAGTAAGCAGCCTGACCTGACATCGAGCTAGCAGTGCGTGCTGCAGCAATGGTGTTTATGATTAGATGAACCCCTTTACACTTGAATTTAATTTCAGTTTTATTTTTTAATTTTACTTCTTTTTTTTATAGAATAGACGTTTTGTGGTGGTGTGGTTAAGTGTGTTCACCTTAGAAGGTTGGATCTACCTACCTCGGCGCCAGTAACACGTGACCTGCATGAGCATATGCTCACCTGTTTTGACCAGGACCCTGGTGAGCGTTACACATAATGAACCGATGACCAGTTCATGCTCTTTAACCTTTACCTTTAATATTTCACAGAAGATAAGTGTAGCATGTGTTTCAGTTCTAAATACACACGTACATCATCTCCCACGCCTCTCCCAGGAGAGTTGCAAAGGTAAATAAAGTATGAAAGAAAAAAAAAAAAGATTTCCGACAGGAAGGAGTTCCACTTTCAGTGAAACACATTCTATTTCTCTCTCGTTGTGTGTGCACGTGCATGAGTGTCTTTGAGCAAGTAAGTTAGAATATGTAAAAAGGAAATGAAATGAGATAATAATGACAGCATTTTAATTGAAAGAATGCAGGAAATAATAAAAACTAAATTTCAGGAAATTTGATTTGACAAAAATTTAATGAACAGGCGTAGACGAAACAACAGACGTGTGTCTTATGCTGTTCAGTCGGGTTTGTGTTCCATGGTCAGGAATTTTCTCACAACCGACCTCAGAGTTCTTGGTCCTTGCTCACTTGTGGAGATCATCCTTTACCCTTCAAGACATAGTAATGCATGGGCACGAAATATGTAACTGGATAATTAAATTTAAACAAAGTGATACAATGACGGACTTAATTATTATCGTCACTTGCTGAAAACTTCTGTGTATGTGCATGCGTTCGTGCAGTCGCAAGCACCCACATACTATCTGAACTAAAAAATACATATTTAATGGAACTCAAAACTTTTTTTTATCTATCTCTTTTGTCCTCTCTCTCATACACGCACTAATTTGTGCCGGCGACAAACCCTTGCCGACAATGGAGAAGAGACCTACAGTTACTGTTCATCAGACTCAAGTTGGGAGAAGGACACGGTCTTCTCTCGGACACCTTTGCTACTCAGTGAAACCAACGTCCAAAAGTAGAAAATAGAGAGATTTACTAAATACAAGTTTATTAACGCCATTTAATTTTTGATTGACATATTTTTTTTAGCAAATAATTGCTTTCCCACCTGCCGAATTCAGCAGCCTCTTTCACCGTCTCAGGCAGACTTCGACCTTTGGTCTCTGGCTGCACCAAGGCCATGACAGCTGTCAGTATACCGGCCGCGCCGAACACAATCTGGGGTAGTGCTGGTCCCCATACCCCAGATATCAAGATATTCTGGTGGGTATAACGAACGACAAACTAGTATTCTCTTTTTATTGGATCTTATTTCTTTAAATTATTTTTTTAATCTACCTGCACTACCACTATCCCTTTATGTCCATTTTATCATTCTGCCGAAAAACCTACTGAGCAATACACTTTTTTCATCAGCAACTCTGCGAAATGAGGTTTCTAAAAGCTCTTTGTTCTAAAAAGTACATGTCTCCATGCTGTTTCATTTAAAACATGTTACGATAACGAAAAATTGTTTTAGTCAGTCCTTCACCATACTAATGGATGTCAGTCCTCAATAGGTCCGTAGTTATGAAGAGAGGAAAAACTTAAGTTTGAAAGTATGTCAATATTTATGTTGGCCGCTTTACAGTTAACACTTCAATGTGGATATACATTTATTCTTTTAAGGTAAAACATTGGTTAAAGACGATATGTAAAGTCCGCAAAAAACGTTCTTAAATTAATCTTTCTAAAACAGATTTATGTTTTAGCAATGTCTTACTTTCATAGCTAAATATTTCTTAATAAACTCATGTAATACCGAAAGTAAATACATGTGTATTGGTTATGAATTTTTTCCCCCTAATTTTTCTATTTTCATAACCGTATGACATTCAATAAGTAGACAAATAAGGACAATATTTAACTAAGTTTTTTATACCAACGTCAATCAAGTCTTTACCAAACTTAGTCAAACGTGTTTCACCAACTAAGAAACTTTAGTCACTGTGGTGCTCACCAGATCAGCGATATATGGTGAGCCCAGAGAACCAAGGCGAGCCATCATGGACGAAGAGCCAAGTCCAAAGCTGCGGAGCACTGTAGGGAACAGCTCCGGTGACATGATGTACAGAAGCCCGAAGGAACACGATAAACACAGACGTCCGAAGAACGACAGGCAGCGCAAGATCCAGCCTGCACGCGCACCACCCACAAAGGTGTGTAAATAGTTAGGAAGGCATGCCCTTGTTTACCATACAAAGCTCGTTTTATGAAGAGCATGAGAGCACTGAGTGAGCTGGTCAGTACATGCAAAAACAACACTCTTCACGTCGTCCTCATTATTATAACCATATTAAAATCAAGTTTGTTTTTACAAAAGAGTTTTAGTAACAGGCTGTGGAGGAAAGTTATTAAGACGGAAATAGGCATTATGACAATATGAAGAACTACAGCATTTACTTCCTTGAAAAGGAAAATAAAATGTTGGGGTTTTTTTGTAAAAAAAAAAACAAACTTCGAGATATACATACTATTTCCACCCAAAACAACAGGTAGAGCTGTGGCTAGGCAGGCCACACCACCAACACCAGAGGATGCTATGAGCAAACACCGCCTGCCCAACCGGTCAACGAGGCCAACGAAGGCACCAACACTGACGAGGTCGACGAGACACATGATAGTGGAGTTCAGGAAGACGCTGCCGCCCATGTTGGACACGTTGAACATCAGGCCATACATACACATGACGATGAGGATCCTGTAGTGTAGAACTGAGATGTTTAGAAATCAAATGATGCACAGCTAGAAATCATAACTAAGTTTCACCTCCCCTTGATTAAAAAAAAAGCCATCTGACTGGTTCCATACATGACACTATGGTCTTACCAGCTTAAATACAGAAGACTGTAGCGCACGAACAGTCGAGGAATACGAAAGAGAGCCACAGGAGTAACCGCCATTTTCTTTCGCTCTTGTAAGTCAGAGTTGTCAATCGCTAAAATTGTAGGGGGCGCTGATTTGCCATTGACGCGTGCGATGACGTTGATGATTTTTTGTGCTTCCTCGTGTCGACCTTTAGACATCAGCCATCTTGGGGACTCGGGGATAAAACTGCAGGCGAAGACAAATATATTACACGTCTTTTTTAACACATTCAGACCAGAAAGATCGACTGATAGACATTCGTGCACGTAGAGATGTATTGGGACATATTGACAGAAGAACTTCAGAGATATAGTAATTCCCCCTTTTTATGCTTACAAATAACCGATGATAACTGGTAGACTTGGTACTGCAAGACCAGCTTGAAAGTACTGGGCATTCCTAGCGAGGTACGCTATCAACACAGCTACCAAATATCCGAAGGATCCAACCACTGAAAATGCGGTTGAAAACCATTTTCGCTCTTTTGGTCCTACTAGCTCTGTGCCTGAAACAGAAAGAAATTGGAAAATCTTGAACTGTTTTTAGTTTTTCAAAAGGAAAAAACAAGCAAGTGAACTAGTAATATATATGTATATATTGTTTGAGATAAGAGGTCATGACATACCTATAACAAAACAGCACAGATATGCTCCTGTGGTTGCGGCGCCAATGAGAAATCTGAAGACGATTAGAATGGCAAGACTAGATGGGAATACAAGGCCAACGGCAGATGCTGCCAGAACAACCACAGTTACCGAGTAGACACGGCGCCTGCCAAAGCTGCAATGCCAAAGAGAACAAAATGATCTTTTCCAGGGTTTTCTAACTGAAGTCTTTGTCAAACTAAGAGATCAACCTTTTTGTATTAGAATGCCAATTACACTTGAAATGCAAAAATTGTTCTAGGTTAACCATTGGTAAGCGTGTGCTATTTATATAAACAGTTGAATAGTTTGATGAAAAACAGAACAGCCGACATAGACTTAAAATAAAGACTTTTTCCGCAGTCAGAATAACCTTATTAGTTTTCTGTGAGTTGATGCATGAAGTAATAGCTTGGTCTAATCTTGAGAAAATCTCTTCTGCACACATTAATCATAGCAACAAAAAGGGAGGATGAAGACAAACAAAAATAATTCAGATACGCAAAGAATGTAAGTCTAAACAAGTTTCTTTCTTCTTCTTTGAATCCGGTCTGTCGTACTTACTAGTCGCCAAGTGCACTGGTGATTAGGGCGCCAAAGAATTTTCCTGCCGAAACGGCCATGGTTGAGTGAGAACGATATATCTGAGAGTCGCAGACTAGGTTGAGCTGAAAATTTTTTACAATTAACAACTTTCGTTAAAAAACTTTATGTACATAACTTGAAAAAATATACATTTGTTTACATACAATTATTTTAAATATTATAAGGCAGTAACAATTTCTGATAAAGCTAGCTAATTCGTTAAGATTAAAGCTTTCTATTTTTATCCACTGGTCCTTTGGGAGTCGTAGGTGGCGGCAGATGGGTCAGTGTGAGGTCTGTAATTCAAAATTTTGAAAATCTTGCTGCAGGTGTTAATCATGATTACACCGTTACATCATACAAGACAAAATACGAAGCCTAGCTCGGGTTCAGTTAAGATTGAAGAAGAAAAGGATCGCCAGAATGATACTGTCATCTGTTGATTAGTAAAAAAAAAGTCAAAAGAAACAGAGTATATATACATAATCTCACTTGTGTGACAAAGGTAGAGGAGAACTCCGATCTGTCATACACCCATTCACTGCAAGCTCTCGTGCTCCCATTGTACTGGACTGTATCGTTGTTGTCGTCTGCATCATACACCGTACATTTAGAGTAGTCACCCTTGCTATTGATGGGAATGGCCTGACGAATGAGCTGTGCGTGAAGTTCGCTTTGAATATCGTACGTGTCGTTTGGGTAGCCTGGGATCTGGCACCTGGTAGACAAAACACGGTATTTATTTCTGATCAATATATATTTACTGATACTATTATACAGAATGACGACAAACTCAAAGATACAGACAAAGTAATAATGTACAACATATCATATATCACTATGGATATAAAATAAGCCCATGTATTCATAAATATTCCTGTTCAGCTAACTTCTTTCTTCGTAGCTGTGGTGCTTTGAGAATTTCTTTATAGATTATTCATTACAAAAACAGGGAGCTAAAGGTAGATAACAGTAGCTAATAACAAAGAAGCATAGAGGCTGGACTGGATAAGTGGATGGCAATACCTGTGTTTTGGAATCCTCATCGTAAAGACGGGGGACATATTATGCATGAAGACAAGAGCGCTTGTCAGACTGATCAGACACACCAGTCTCTTCTGGTACAGGCCGAAACTTCCAGTGACTTGAAGAGCTTCCTCAAAGGTGACTCCTTGCTGTTGTTGCTCACCTGCTGACCACCACCCCCAAAAAAAAATCTGGTCTGTGTCATACTTCTTGATATAGGACAACTACTACATAACAAAAATTTATTCACTGTAAAGCTAACAATACATCCAACATGTCTAGAATATCTGATGATTTACAGAAGCCTCTTCTCAGAATCTCACATGACATATGTAATATTTGTGATGTTTCGACACAAGCAACACCAATTTAATTTTTCTCCACATGATGCTGTATGTTTAGAATATGATTTATTTATTGACAGATAGAAATCTGTTCATTCGGATTCACATGTATTTGCAAGTAGATCATTTATTTCATGACACACATATACATGGTACAAGACATTTGAGGAGCAAACAAGTACGAGCACTGATCAGAATCAGACATTACTTAGAGACTCAATTGTTTATAAAATCCTTTCTCCAATAGCATTAGCCTCAAACTGCTTTCGTGGCCTGTACTTACGATTCATCCTGCCTGTAGCCAAGTATCTCGTGATATTGTGCACAGGTCTGACTTTAGAAGGAGAGGTGGTACAGAATATTTTTTAAAAAATCTGCTTTGCGCTTGACAAAGTAAAACGTGACAAGAATGAGATTAAACTGAATCCTAGTGGGTCCGAGCCAATCTTTCTTTCTCTACTTTTTTAAAAGTCCAATGACATACTTGTTTTATGCTGTCAAGGCTAGGACAAGGCTAAAATTTCGCTCTCTTACGAGCAAAGTGTAATACAGGTGAGAATGGAAATGTGTATGTGGTTGCGTGAGCGATTGGAAGTTTCTGGAAGGAAAAATGAATACTACTGTATATATTTTGTAAACGGGTGCCAATCCTCCACTTCCCGAGAAAACACATGCGCGTGGAGAGTGGCTACTGTGCCGCAAAGCCTGTTAGGTTCAATTTTTCAGTTTTCAAAAATAAAGTCCAGTTTTTCGAAACTTAGTTTTAAAGCCGCAACTCCAATGAACTAGGGTGTGCAATTTGTTATCACAGCAATTTTTTTAAGGGTAAGCACAGTGTTTTGAGGCTGGACAAGGAACCGTTGACACGACCCCTTTGTAATGGATGCAGGACGGGCATTTTCGACGGGTATTGTAAGCAGGAGAGCACCTCGTGTGTTCTAGACATGGAATAAATGTTTTTGGTCATCGAAAGTTGTGGCGCAACCTCTGCATAGAACGGAATTCAGAGTATACACAGGGAGGACCTGTCTCAGGCATATGACTTTGTCTCACTGCCAGTCTGTGGCACTCCAGTAAGTACCTTTATGGGAGCATTTGGGAGAACAAGACAAACTTTCTGGTGAGGAAGTAAGAAAGAGAGCGTGTAGTGATTAATTTGTGTGTGTGTGTGCGTGCGCGGGCGTTGGTTCTGTCTTTCACGCGCATGAACGCAGAGAGAAAGAGTGTTCTTGTATTATTCATCTGCAAGTAGTCTTCTAGCAAATAAGCAAGTCACTGGACTGTAGTCCTGATTTGTCTATAATAATTGTGCTCGTACACTTTCAGAAATGGAAGCAGTATTGTTTTGTTTGTCTCAGAAATAGTACTGAACATCTTTCCGCCGTTCGCCAGAAATTTATACTAGATTTTAGAGTTTTTTCCCCTAAATTATATTTTGCCACAAGACAAAAAAGAGCCAGAAGCAATATGTGGGGTTAATTTTAATGTTCGAGAATACATGTAACTGGAGATGTGATCTGGCTGCCAAGTCAATGTAGTGAGAACTTCTACTTAGTCAGCTTTCACATGGGCATCTTGCACACATCAACTTACACAAGTCTTAGCTCGGTAAGTGTCCTTGTCTATTCAGTAAGTAATGAAGTGCGACACGTACATTTCTCTGATGATTTCTCAAAGACAGTGACTCTAGTAGACACCTATGCTTTCCGGGTATTAAAGCAAAGAAACAGGTACAAACTTGTACAACCGACATAAGAAAATAAGATGAACACAATACGAACACTCTTACGAATTGCAAGATTTCTTACCATCAGTCGGGTACATTTATGTTTGCATATTAAACAAATTTATACTAGATTAAAAACAAAGCTATAATCGGGTGACCGAGAATATGATTTTTACTCACAAATATAAAAATGGACAAAAAAGATAATAAAGGAAGATAAAGAGGAAGGCAAGAAAGAGAAAAATGGGTTTCTAAATAAAACTTGTGTACGTGCCTTAAGTAAATTAATAAGCATATATCTCTCATACTAATGTTGTATGGTAAGGCATCTCATTATCATAAAGTTGGTCGTCAAGTAACTACTGGATCTTTGTGCCTGCTGACACCATTTGCCTCAACTCTTCTTCTTTTATGGAACCCAGCGTGTGGTCTCTACGACACAGGAATGGATGGCAAGATAAATATAGCAGTCTAATAAAACCGATTTGTTTCACACATAGAAAAATTGAGTTGAAGAATTCATGAATGTACAGTTGTTGTCTTTGTTTATATAGTCAGTATATGTTTGATAGTAAATATGCCTAAGTGTTTAAGCATGCAATTAAAAATAAAAGAAATAGAGAAACATAATCTCGTCATTTGAAAATAATTTTATGATAACATATCTCTCGCTGAGCCACATACTGACTGACAGACAAAATTGATGATTTGATGATTTGCTTGAAGGCTCGTCTTTTGAACTTGCAAAGTCGATTTAGTCTGCCTAGTGTTTTGTGTTGGAATGTAGTTGTTTTTGTTTGTTTTTTTAACCTTCCAAACTCTGCAGCTTCTTTGACCGTCTCAGGCAGACTTTGACCCTTGGTCTCTGGCTGTACCAAAGTCATGACAGCTGTCAAGTAAACCAGTCGCTCCGAACACAATCTGGGGTAGCGCTGGTCCCCATACCCCAGATATCAAGATATCCTGGTGAGTATAAGGAACACCTAAATAGCATTCTATCTTAAAAAGATTTCTGGTTTCTTTAAAATGTTTAAAATCCACTGCCACCTTTCCTTCATGAAATATTCTTCGGAAACCTACACTAGGCAATTCATGTTTTTCCTTTAGAAGCTTTATAAAAGGAGGTTTTTAGCTCTGGTAAGGAACTTTCAGACTGAAAGAAATTTATGTGTATTTATATTTATCAAGTTGAAATATGAGCTTGATAAAGTTGATGGGATTCTTATATCTTCAGCACTTCAATGCGAAAATACCAGATTTTTTTAAAAAATAAGCAAACATTGATAAAGGACGAGACGTACTGAAATAAAACGTCTTGAATTCCATCTTCGCACAATTAGTTTGTGCTGGAGCAGTGTCTTATATTAAACTGGAGGTTATGCATAGCTAAATATTTCTTAACAAAGTCATGTAACAATGAAAGTGAATACGAAAGTGTATTGGTTATGGATATTTATTTGTCTAGTTTCAAAACCTTTTAGTCATATAGCTACAGCCTTTGATAGACCGAATTAAATCGCTAGTGGTCCTTACACTACGTTTAATGTGGACAAATATGGACGAACTTTTAACCTACTTTTTATATAACAGTCATGTAAAAACTTTATCAAACGTGTTCAAACAGTAGTCAACCTTTGTCCAGCTAATAAGAGACTGTACCCACTGCGGCACTCACCAGATCAGCGATATATGGCGACGCGAAAGAACCAAGGCGAGCCATCATGGACGAAGAGCCGAGTCCGAAACTGCGGAGCACTGTAGGGAACAGCTCCGGCGACATGATGTACAGAGTGCTGAAGGAACACGATAAACACAGACGTCCGAAGAACGACAGGCCACGAGAGATCCAGCCTGCACGCACACCACTCACAAAGGTGTGTAAATAGTTAAGAAGCATGCCCTTGTTTACCATACAAAACTTGAATGAAGAGCGAGACAGCACTGGGTGAGCTGGTCAGTACATAAAAGCACAACAGTCTTCCCGTCGTCCTCGTCATTATAACTGTAATAAAGTCAAATTTGTATTTGCGAAAGACCGCTTTTATTTAGCAGTGGATGTATTTATTAAGCGGCCAAAACAGGCAATGAAACAGAATAATGCGAAAATAAGCGCAGTGACAATATCAACAGTTGTAATATTTTATTTCTCTGTTAGCAAGTTGGTCTGGTTAAAAATTTGCAACCTACTATTTCCACCCAGAGCAACAGGTAGAGCTGTGGCCAGGCAGGCCACGCCACCAACACCAGAGGATGCTATGAGCAAACACCGCCTGCCCAACCGGTCAACGAGGCCAACGAAGACACCAACACTGACGAGGTCGACCAGACACATGATAGTGGAGTTCAGAAACACGCTGCCAGTCATGTTGGACACGTTGAACATCAGGCCATACATACACATGATGATGAGGATCCTGTAGTACAAAGCTAACATGCTTAGAAATCAAATGGCGTACAGTTTACTAGAGAGATTATAACTAGCTTTTGCCTACCTTTCTTTATCTTTATCAAAAACAAAAATATGCAAGTCTTACCAGCTTAAATACAGAAGACTGTAGCGCACAAACAGTCGAGGAATACGAAACAGAGCCACAGGATTGGCCGCCATTTTCTTTCGATTTTTTGATTCAGAGTTGTCAGTCATTAAAATTGTAGGGGGCGCTGATTTGCCATTGACGCGTGCGATGACCAGGGCCGCCGAGAGCCAGCCCGGGCCCCGGGACAGACCTCTCCGGGCCCCTTGTACTTGTAATCGTAAATTATTTTCCCAGTATATAATGTATGTTTACAATTCGAATCTCAATATCTACACTCAAACTCAACTTCTGCATGTGTAATGCTTGGGTGTTCGGTCTTAGACCTTTCTTTAAAAGAAAAAGAAAAGGAGAAGAAGAAAAAAAAAATCCACTGACCAAGGCCGGGCCCCCTTGACAGCCGCGGGCCCGGGTACACCAGACCCCCCTGTCCCCCCCTCTCGTCAGGCCTGGCGATGACGTTGATGATTTTTTGTGCTTCCTCGTGTCGACCTTTTGTCATCAGCCATCTTGGAGACTCGGGAATGAAACTGAAAATAAAGCCTAATATCTTATAAGGTTCTTTTTTTCCCATACAGACTCACCATAAAACTCACCTAATAGACATGAATGTACGCAGACATTCACAGACAAGTTGAGACTTAAAAGTCAGACAAACAGGCTTAAAGAACACAGATGTAGTTTATTTAACTTACAAATAAGCGATGATAACTGGTAGACTTGGTACTGCAATGCCAGCTTGAAAATACTGGGCGTTCCTAGTGAGGTACGCTATCATCACAGCTACTAGAGAGCCTAAGGCTCCAGCCAGTGAAACGGCGGTTGAAAACCATCTGCGCTCTTTTGGTCCTACTAGTTCTGTGCCTGAAAAAAAAATGACTGAAATATATTGTATTAGTTTTAGTCTTTTAAAAGAAATTTAGAAATAAACAAAACAAGTAAATAATTAAGGTTTGGGATAAGAGGTAATGACAAACCTATGACAAAACAGCACAGATATGCTCCTGTGGTTGAGGCGCCAATAAGAAATCTGAAGACGACCAGAATGGCAAGACTAGATGGGAATACAAGGCCGATTGCAGATGCTGCCAGAACAATCACTACAACCGAGTAGACACGACGCCTGCCAAAGCTGTAAAACGGTCAAGAACAAAATAATGTAAACAAAGATGCTGTCTATGCTGAAAGTGTACCTGCACAATTTAACCGACAAATCAACAGTCCAGAGACTTGCTTAGTTGCTAAAATGCTATTTACACGTGAAGAACACAAGATCTCGTGTGGTGTATGTGTGTACATGCGAACGGTCCGGTGGCGCAACGGTTAGCGCTGTTAGCGCCTGTCACCAATACAGTGAAGGTTGGCTGCTCTGAGTTCATTTCTCATCTCGGGCACGCTGATCTTTCTCTGCACGTGAGATCTGTTTACAGGGCTGGCTGCTTGCCGTAATATAGCCTTAGCTGCTGGCACGGCGTAAAACCCCAATTCTCCTCCCACCCCCGTGTGTGTACATGCGCGCATGTTGACTTTCCTTTGCACTAAGCTCGATTTATTGCCCAATCATAGAACTGCGAATGGCGACATAACGGGTAGAATTGTCCCGATGGTCATTTATTTCAGGCCTGAGGAGGGCGAGAGGTGTGTTAAGCAACATTCAGAAGTATTTTTTAATGGTGTGGAGCTCCGTTCTACATCAACTGGTGGCGAGGATCGTTGTTGAAGAGATAACATATCGAGGTTATGCCAGTGATGAATTCATTACAAACTGTCGAGGGTGGTCCACAGATCCAACATTTTTCTCGATTTAACTGTGTGCATTAAACAGAACCGTAATTAGACTACAAAAACTTAAAGAAGCAAGCGATTGACTAGAACCCACTAAGAGATTGTGTTATGGTATATAGCCTACACTTACGGCTCTCGGCCCCTTATATGACATTCGCCCACAAAACCCGCGAGGCCCCGGGTTTTCCTAACTGCTCAACACAAGTATTCACCTAGGTATAATATCCAGATTTTCTGCTGTAATGTGATGCCACACCGACAACAGAGAAAGGCTGAAGACAGACCAAATAATTTAAATACGTAAATAATTTAAGTTTAACAGGTTTTTCTCCTTTATATTCCGTCTGTCGTACTTACTAGTCGCCAAGTGCACTGGTGATTAGGGCGCCAACGAACTTTCCTGCTGAAACGGCCATGGTTGAGTGAGAACGATATATCTGATAGTCGCAGACCAGGTTCAGCTGAAAATTGTTTACAATCAGTTAAAGGTTTTTCTACAGAAAACTTTCCATGTCGAAAAATTACTTCAAAAATACAAAGATGTGTGTTCATCATGACATTACCCGGTAAAGATCGCCAGAATGTTACTGTCACATTTGATTAGTCAAGAAGTTTAAAAAATAATAATAAACTTCATCTCACTTGAGTGACAAAGGTAAAGAGGAACTCCGACCTGTCATACACCCATTCACTGCAAGCTCTCGTGCTCCCATTGTACTGCACTGTATCGTTGTTGTCGTCTGCATCATACACCGTACATTTAGAGTAGTCGCCCTTGCTATTGATGGGAATGGCCTGACTAATGAGCTGTGCGTGAAGTTCGCTTTGAATATCGTACGTGTCGTTTGGGTAGCCTGGGATCTGGCACCTGATAGACAAAACACGGTATTTATTTCTGATCAATATATATTTACTGATACTATTATACAGAAGAACGACAAACTCGAAAAGAACAAAATATATTAATGTACTACATATCATATATCACTATGGATATAAAATAAGCCTATGTATTCATAAATATTCTTGTTCAGCTAACTTATTTCTTCGTAGTTTTGGTGCTTTGAGAATTCCTTTGATTTTTGACAACAAAAACATGGGAACTGAAGGAAGATAAAAGTAGAGGAGACGCATTCAAAGAAGAATAGAGGTGGGCATCGATGAGTTGATGGCAATACCTGTGTTTTGGAATCTTCATCGTAAAGACGGGGGACACATTATGTACCATGACGAGAGCATTTGTCAGACATATCAGACACACCAGTCTCTTCTGGTACAGGCCGAAACTTCCTGTGACTTGAAGAGCTTCCTCAAACGTGACTCCTTCCTGCTGTTGCTCACCTGCTGACCACCACCACCACCCCCAAAATCTGGTGTGTGACACAGCTTTTGATATAGGGTAACTACTATATAACAAACACTTATCTATAGTAATTCTTATAATATCTCCAACGTATACTATAACCAATTTCTGAGAATTTACCCGAACCTTTTCTCTACACATCTCACACAACAGATGTCATGTTACTAACTTTTTATCATTTTTCCCACAGATGTTCAAGGTTCAGAACAGTATACTGTAGAGAGATGGATAGACATGTTCCAACACCACCAACACCATTTTAAGTTTCTCCCCTCGGTGCTGTATATTTAGAATATTATACTTTTATTTGTTGATAGATTTTCGTTTGCATAGCTGTATGTATGTTCGTGCAGATTCACATGTTTCTTTGCAATTAACAAGTAGACCAGTGTTTGGCTTGACATCTACTTCTCAACAACCTGTGTATGTGATCACGCAGGTATATATGGTGAGTGGCATTAGCAATCAAGAAAACATTATGAGTGCTGATCAACATCAAACATTACCATAGAGACACAACTGATTTTAAAATTCTTCCTCTTACAGCACCAGCCACAACCTGCGATTGATGGAGTGAGTGTTCGGTACTTACGATTCATCTTGCCTGTAGCCACTCAAAAATCTAGTGATATTCTGCACAGGTGTGACTTCGCAAATGGTCAGGTAGACAAGAAGTACAAAACACTGCTTTATGTAACACAAAGACGTGACAAGAATACGATTGAGCTCAGTCCTATGGACCTGATTCTGTCTGTTTCTTTTCTAGAGTCAGTTTGCTTAGTATTTTCTGTCCAACAATGGTTTCTTTTTTATTTGTCGATGTCAGCAACCTCTCTGACCGTCTCAAACACTTTGACACCTGATAACCCCACATGATCTCTGAACTGTGGCACAGTTTTTGACACATCTCGCACATGATACTTGTTGCAACCTTAGCATGATATGTAGAAATAATAACTTTAAGTTAAAAGCAATGTACAAACAATACATGGCAGCCTCTTTTCAGCGCCAGCCTGCATATGCATTTTAAAAATTTATATAAACTACTAACGTCCGCTTCTTTTTAAAATATTTTACTGTTTCAAAACGTCATCTTGATTTTAACTGAATTTCATTTCGTTACTTCCTTGGTTAATGCGTGTTTATGCAAATTGTTTATTTATGAGATGACCTGGAATGATAATAGAAGACTTCGTGTCTGTGATGGTTTACCGTGACCTGGTTCGTGTGAATAAGGCGAAGGTACAAGATGTGTCATCGAAAGTTTACCACACTCACGATCACGATTATCATCATCATGGAGGACATCAATCTCGCACCGCTCTACACAAGTTGGATGAAAAACTTGTTTCTATGAGTCACAAGAAATAGAAGAAAAACAGTTAATCGATCGTTGTTAGAAGACAAAATCAAAATATTTCTGTAAATTACAAAACATAAGGCGAGAAATTGCTTTACAACTGTTTAATTACTATATTTTACAATGAAAAACAGTATGTTTAAAGTGGGAAAGGTACGCTGGACAGATAAGCAATTCTTGTAATCACTTTCCATTTAGCTTAGTTAATTATTTATTTTATTGCGTAAACCTTTGCATGTAGCCTGCACGTGTCAAGCAAATGAATAAAAAATGAATAAAAAAAAAACCAAAAAAATACAGGGAAATATATACTCATCAGGTAATACAGTCATTTAAGAGCACATCTATTAGCATAATAATCTATTCATCACAATGTATGCACAATTCTTTATTAATCTCATATCAATATGACAAAAGTATTGCTTTAAAATTGGGCACTAAGGAATGTTAAAAATAAAAAATATGTCCAACAAATGTGTGAATTAACAAAGCTGTCATTTAAAGCAAGAATAAATGAATGCTAATACACCACATGATTTCTTGCTCCACTTAAGCCTAAAATAATTATGATGCGATGAAAGAATATACGATAAATCTCCTACTTTCCTTTGCTCATTGCAAAATTTTCTATCTTTCGAAACTTTTTTATACATCTGCAAACAACTGAACATTTTATGACTAATGTGAATGATTGCCCTACGAAAGTAAACATAAAAACTGTCTTAAGCCCAAGGTAACAATCCGTTACATTGTGGCGTCTATAGATACGGACACCAAATTTTTTCCCTCCTCCAGATATTTGCAGCAGTCTGTTCTCATGCTTTACTTTTGTCTTCTTCAATGTCTGCTCACTGCATTGTTTTATTTTAAGGCAAACCGTTGTTAATAGTCTAGTCTCTCTTACTCATGGTAAACACGTACAGAAGAACATGATCTTCAAGTCTATGTCATTTGTTCCATTCACTTCTACCCCAAACTGTTTCTGGCCAGCGAATCTGTAGTGTTTTATACTTATTATAAACAAAGATATAAAGGAGAAACGAAAGACAAAGGTAAAGAAGAAAGATGGATCAAAACAATACAAGTTATTACATTGTTTTGTGGTCAAATTTATTTAATAAGAGTACACGCATTTCAAACATTGACATTCATACATTCTTCTCTCTCATACTAGTGTGTAGTGTTGTCAGCTATTAAGAATCAAACTAATTTTCACAAATACCAAAGGGCTCTTAGTGTTTAGTGATACCAGTCACTTCAATTCTACGTTGTTTAGAGAAGCCACCATAGATCCTCTGTGACACAAAAGTGCAAGGGCCCGCTTCTAGCTATCTGATCGGCCACACCTTGCAAATGCCGGCTGACAATTTAACGAAACAAGCTCTGGGCTGGAACCCACAGGGGGCGACCCACGGTTGGAAGACCCAGACAGACATGGAGGAGATCGGTCCACAGCGAGGCGGAGACAGCTGACATGACATGGTCCCAACTGGAAAGGGACGCCCAGAACCGGATCCGATGGCAGGGTGTAATTGCGGTCCTACGCTTCACTGAGGGTGAATAGGAATAATAATAATAAGACGTTGCTAGCTAGCTAAGCAGATTTTCAATGGTATAGAACCAAGAAATTAACATTTTAGTAGATCCATTATTCCATTTTGACTTTACTGCTTTCTTATTTAAAAAAAAAAAACACGTGGTATTTCTGCACAAATGCACATGCACATACACACACACATACTCTCGGATACATGTTTTCTTTTAGATTTCACCGTAGGCTAACCAATAGATTGCCAATTGTGTATTTAGTAAGGTAAGTTATCTATTTTGACCATAAGATTTCTTTCTCACCTAAATTCAGCAGCCTCTCTCACTGTCTCAGGCAGACTTTGACCTTTGGTCTCCGGCAGCACCAAGGTCATGACAGCTGTCAGTATACCGGCTGTGCCGAACACAAACTGGGGTAGTGCTGGCCCCCACACACCATGTACTAAAATATTCTGGCGAATAACACAGACCAAATGTCTAACTTCTGTTACAGGATCGGATTTCTTTAAAGCACATATACAAAACACTTATAGACAACCACCAACAACAACACCGTCATATATCGCGACGCCATTTCATAATCATAATCTTGAGTGCAAAGATAATTTACTACCTGCTAACACAAATATTGTTAATGTCAGTTTTGTCAACAGCTGTGTTGCTTTCTTTGTTTAAAAATGCCCTGGTGAGAACACTACTTAAGAAGTCTACGTCAATGTGTTGACAGCTGCCATACATATCCAATTTGTCTTTTCTCTGAGTAATGGAAACTTGTGTCCAGAACAATTTGGAAATTGAGTTTCAAATGTTATTCTTCACAGGAGGATATTTAGGTCGACTTTCTATTTCTGATCATACCTAACTTTAAGCGTTCGTTTCAAGAAAAGTGACTGCACTATGTTCGTTTATACATAAGTATTAGAAAACTACGATATTGTGACTTCCTTTGCTTCTGTAACACTCACAAGATCAGCCACATATGATGAGGCCAAAGAACCTACGTGACCTATCATGGAGCACGAGCCGAGTCCGAAACTGCGGAGCACCGTAGGGAACAGCTCCGGCGTGAAGACGTAAATGAGGATGGACGCAAGCGACCAGCACAGCCGCCCGCAGAACGACAGACCGCGGAAGATCCAATCTGCAGGCAAGACTTTTGCAAATGGCGAATGAAGATAACCTGGAGTTTGGCTTTATTTATCTTTGGAATATGAGGAGCTGTTCAATAATCTTCACCAGGTTTTGTAGTGTCATTTAGTAATGATGATGATGATGATGATTGTAATAATGATATCGTAGAACATTTTTCAACGTTATGGCATGTTTAGTTTATCCTTGATGGCTATAGTAGGAACAATGCCAAGTTGTTTTTATGGTAAAATAAGTAATAAATATAAGTAGAAGTGCATCGTATTCAATATGGAGGTATTGTAATACCAGATATTAAAAGATTTACTGATACAAAACGCTTCCATTTTTAATTACTCAAAAAAGATAAATATTTAAAGAATTACTTTAATTTTTGGTGAAGTAGTATTTTTACTATTTTTCTAACTAATAAACTGTGCTTAATAGTACATTGGCGTGTTACGTGTGTGCATGTAACCTTAAAAGGATAATTTTTTCATTTAAAATCGCTAATTAAGAAATTGAAAAATAAAAGTGCTTGAAGTTGCTTACTATTACTTTAATTAATAAACTGTATTCAGAGGTGCATTTGCATGATAAATGTGTGAATATTACCTTAAGATAAATACAATAAGCTTCCATAGTGCATATTTGTGATGGGAAAAAACAAACTTGACATTAGCGCTTCATAAACGATTAATTTTTGTATTTTGTTCGTTTGGCAGACAAAATGCTACTTGTGATTAAAAAATATTCTTATAAGTTTGAATTTATTTTCTTGTTTGTTTGCTTATGTATATCCTGCTTACTGTTTCCCTCCAGTACAACAGGTAGAAATGTGGCCAGGCAGGCGAGACCCCCCACGCCAGATGTGACCATTAGCAGTGACCGTCTACCCAGTCGGTCAATAAGCCAACCAAAGGGAGCCAGGCTGACCAGGTCCATCAGACACAGTATGGTGTAGTTCAGGAAGACGTTGCCACTCATGTTTGACACGTTCAGCATCAGTCCAACAGAGCACATACTCGAGAACATCCTATGCAGTGAATACAACTTTGTTAAACCAAATCAAGACAGGGTACCACGGTCAAATACAAAAATGGCAGAGTGCAGAGACCGTTAGTCTATGTAACAGTCAAAAAGAAATGCAGATTAAAAATTAAACAGTAGAAATCAAACAAATTTAAAACATAGCTGAACATGGTAATAACAGTGTAAATTCAAAATGAGACAACATTGTCAAATGCAAGACTGGCAAGACTAACCATTCTCAAAATCAAAGAGAGGTGCCCTTGCAACAAACACTTGACACAGGCACAAAATGAAAACAATGATGTTATTGCTTTTATGCTATTATAAGGGGAAAATTTTTTTTTTTTAAATTTTACATAGACACTGCACGTCTTATACACGCAAACAGCTCAAAAACAGTCGTCATACCTAGATGCTGCTCACAAACATTCGTCTTACCAGATTAAATACAGAAGACTGTAGCGCACAAAAAGTCGTGGAATGCGAAACAGTTGAACAGGGCCGACCGTCTTTTTCTTTTCCGCTTCCAAGTGAGAGTTGTTGATCGTCAAAGAAGGAAGGGGCGCTGTGAAACCGTTGACGCGTGCAATGACGTCGATGGTCTGTTGTGCTTCTTTGTGCCGACCTTTGGACATCAGCCATCTAGGGGATTCTGGAATAAAGCTAGAAGTGAAGACAAAGACATTAAGAGAAAATTTCGGACACAGACAACTTGACAGGCATTAGGATATCTGCATGCATACATATAACTAAATTGACATTCCTTCTAAATGCACGTGTTAAAATTAAAGGACAACTCCACAGACAATCACAGCTGTATTGCTCATTTTACTTACAGACACCCGATGACCGCCGGTAAACAGGGAACTGCGAGAGCTGCTTGGAAGTACTGGCCGTTTCTTGTTAGGTAGGCTATTGTCACAGCAACAAGACATCCTAATGTTGCAGTCACTGAAGTGGCGGTCACAATCCATCTGCGCTCCTTTTGTCCTACGAGTTCTAAGCCTTAAAAGGGAAAGAAAAATGACTGGAAGATAGTAAAATTGCTTAAGTTCATAACATAAAATGTACACATTTTTGGGATTGCAGAGAGATAAAACCTAATTAACTGAGGCATTCGTCCGACCACACCCTTCTTCTTCCAACGATCATTACAATACCTATAACTAAAGCGCAGACATAAGCTCCTGTTACTGAGGCACCATTAAGAAATCTTAAGACAATCAGCATGAACAGATTTGATAGCACCGCGAGGCCAATGGCAGATCCAGTCAGAATAAGCATCATCATCATATATACACGACGCCTGCCAAAGCTGGAAAAAAAGTCGAGAACAAAATTAAGCAAATTGACCTTGTTGACTTTCTAGTCTTTAAAGCGATTTTATAAGAAATAAAAGTTTTTGTTTTGTGTGCTTACAAGGGAGATACAACATCTATAAAATCCAATCTGTAGAAGAATAGTACTTCCGCCCAAAGTTTCCTTATCAAAAGACATACAAATCAAAGCTAGATCATCAAATGAAAGGAACTGAAAAATATAAGACATACACACGAGATAAATTTTAAACATCTCTTATGTCTTTCATACTTACTAGTCGCCGAGTAGACTAGTCACTAAGGAACCAATGACTTTTCCCGCTGAAATCGCCATGTTTGAGTGGGACCGATATATTTGATAGTCGCAGACTAGGTTGAACTGAAAATAACTCTTTCAATTTATATTGTCAAGTTCTTGTATTTATATGAGTCTATCTAGAGACCATAAAACAATTTTAAAACAGCAATGATTATACTCCGTGAAAATAAAGAACTCATTTTTAATCAGAATGATGTATTTATGTTTCCTTACTTTACTAGAACGAAACATGAAAAAGTCGCAAAGTTCTGTATCAAGGGCTTAGTGTAAAAAGACGTATTAAAACTTTTATATACATATCACGATAAGGGTCTATAGTTGTAAATAAACAAACACATCTAGAATGGTTAAGTATCATTTAGTGGGGTACTCATGTTGTAGTCCTCGATGCATGCAGTTTACAACAATGTATCTTCATATATATATATAACACTGATACTAATTATTGTTATTATTACTATTATTGCTACAGCTCATTAAAGACTGTGCAAAACAATGTTATCTCTCATAGATTTTTCAAGGACCTTTGTAGTAACGACCTTTTCACTTGCGACATGAGGCTGAGAGCAGACCTGAAAAGTTTGACTAATGCGTCTCCATCAGAAGAAGAGTTCTCGCACAGTCTGTGTCGCTTCGTGTTAAAAGTCTGCGATTCTACATTTTACGCAGATCTAATTGTCTGTCTTGACCTTACTAACCTCCTGTGCTCATCTGTCAACCTTCACAAGTCTACACTCAGCCCTATGTCTCACCTGCGTGACAAAGGTTGAAAAGAACTCCGATCTCTCATACACCCATTCGCTGCACGCTCGCGTGCTCTGGTTGTTCGAAATCGTCTTGTTGTCGTCTGCTTCATTCACCGTACATTTAGAGTGGTCTCCCTTGCTAGTGATAGGAATCGTCTGACTGACGAGTAACGCGTGAAACTCGCTTTGAATATCATAAGTGTCGTTTGTGTATCCTGGGATCTTGCACCTGAAAGAGAAGACGTTTTTTTTTTTTTTTGTTTAAAAAATTTCCAAATACATTTTTGTGATTTTTTTTTAAAGTGAATGGCAGGCAGGCAGAAAGAAACAGAACACAATGATATACGTTTAGAGTATTTTAAATATGCATAGATTTTTTTTTTTAAAGAATACTCTCTGAAGAGTTGTATACTCTCTGAAGAGTTGTTTGGCTATTATACAGAATCAATAATAAGTCAACGACATAGATGCTCCGTGACAGAATCCGAAGGAATGGTGGGTCGGGTCGGGGTACGGGTTTGAGGTAGGTAAGACAAAGGAGTGAAGTGAAAGGTGGACAGATGAAGATACCTGTGTTTTGGAATCTTCATGGTAAAGACAGGCGACGTGTTGTGAGTGAAGACGATAGTGCAGGTCAGACAAAGCAGACACAACAGTCTCTTCTGGTACAGACCGAAGTTGCCGATAACCCGGAGAGCTTCCTCAAAGGTGACTGTCTGCCCCCCCTGTGTACTTGATACCCTCGAGTGATCTCTCTTTCCTGACAATCGTTTTGACACAAAAAAACTTTTCTGGTAATTCCTTACATATGTGTCTATGATGTGTGGAGTTAACAACATTTTGAAGATCAATCGTTTATTTATCAGAATCTAGACAAAAATAGTAGGACTTTTATAATCTATATGAATACCTCAAATTATCTCAGATATTGCCAAAATATTACATCACTATTGACAACATTTCAGTTTTTTTTAGATATTTTCTTATGATTGTCGACATATGTGTACATATGACTTGTTTTATTCTGACTATCGCATTCTTTATAAACAACGTAAGTTCTCCTTCTCTCCTTCTCTTTTCTAAATAACATTCGTCATTCTGAATTTGTCAATATTCAACCATTCATTGTAAACCTGTTTAAAGAACAATATGCCTAAGTTGCTCGTAGTCACGTTACTAGTATTATGCACCAATGCCTTAATTCACATTTATGTCAAATTTAGTCAACTATATTCTTTTAAACCAAACCTTTAAATTCCGCTGTTCGTATTCTTCAGCTTCTATTTTTTTTGTTTTTTGTTTTTTTTGTTCCCTAGTATGTCATTGTTAGCTAGTGGTTTTCGTATCATTAGCTGTATTATTTATTTGATTTATTATCATTATTATGATGATTATTATGATGATTATTATGATGATGATGATGATGATGATGATTATTATGATGATGATGATGATGATTATTATTATTTTATTATTATTATTATTATTATTATTATTATTATTATTATTATTATTATTATTATGCCAGCTTAACTCGTTTTGGTGATGCACAATTTGTGCCCAATCGAATTAAGTTAAAGATAAGGTGGTCGGATGAATGATCTGAAAAGTTTAGGCCAAGTTTTCTCCTCCGACTTTCTTTACTTTTCCTGGTTAGTTCATCGTCTTTGCTGTACGGGAGATGAAATTATTCTTATGAAAGGCCCGATTTGGGTTTAAACTGTTCAATCCGACATCAAGCGCATTAATCGGACAATAATGCGGAATATATGGCTAAGTTTAGCAAATTAATTTGTGACCATGATGAAAAAAAGTGGTATCACATCTTTTTGACTTGACATACACGTACACGGGACACGTACATCACAGGCTAGACGAGCATGAAAGTTGTCAGAGGCAAGCATTACTAGACTGACGCGATTGTCTATAATATCCTTCATTAATCAGCAACAACCATCAACGATCGAAAATGGAGACTCCATACTTACCACTCATCGTGTTGATTAAGTCGCTAGCCACACAGCAGGTTTGCGGAAATCTGAACAGGTATGCGTCCACCAACTCTCTGAAAACGAAGAGGCATTATGTAAACACAAAATAATTTTCTCGATACCAACTGTGAGACAGTGCTCATATACCCCTTTTCCTATAAATGATGCTGGTTCTGAAAATCTGCAAGAGATCCACATCGTTGATACTTATTTTTGTACAAATGAAGTTAAAATATCATTGTAGCTATGATAATTAAAAAAAAACTGTCAAGAGAACTGTCATTAAGTTTGAGGTATTTCATGTAACACTAGCGCTGTCAGTTGTAAACTTCTGCAACACCGACTTTGCACGGAGATGGAGAAGCTGCTGGTTTCAGAGTAATCTTGTTATGATCTGCACAGGTATAAATATCAAAGGATAATACAAAGACAAGAACAAAGACTAGCTCCTTGAAAGATCATGATCGGGTTGCGGCGAAATTAAACCTAATGTGTTTCTGACCGTCAATTTATCTTTGTTTTTTAAAAAAGAATGTAGAGCAAAAAAATATCTAAAATTCTAATTAGCTGGTTGGGTGAAGAACTGGATGGGTTACACAGGGTTACGACTGAATACAAAGTGCAATGTAGCTGGTGATAGTAAGGTAACAGGCACTTTAAAACTGCGGTAATTGCTGTTCTCCATACACAGCTAAAACCTCCATCCTCTCTGCATCTCTTCCTTTCATCCTCATCTCCTCCTCCTCCTCATCCTCATCCTCATCGTCGTCGTCGTCGCATGACTCTTAGGTCTTTGAGATTTCCGAATGTACGCTTTTTCCTTTTGAGTTTTTCACTTTAATAGTTAAATCTTTTCTAAAGCTTTACATCCTTTGTCGTACATATTTTTATATTCATTAAAGTATCAGTACAGTTGATATGTCCTGTTTTAGATTGTTAATGTTTGTAAACACAAAAAAAAGGAAATGGACGGAAGAAAGGAAAGAAAAAAATGCTATAAAAATAAAGGAAGAAGAAAAAGTGCGAAAGAAAAAGGATCGAACGAACGAAAGAAGCAAAAGTAAGACACAACAAGTGAAAAAAAGAAAGATGGACAGAAAGAAAGCATGCTGATAATGATCCGCTTTGTTAGGGGCTACATTCAATGTGGTTACGTGCCCTTCACGCTTTAAGACAAATCAGTAGCACTGATGGCGCATGTTGTATGTCAATGAAAGAACGCGTGTCACTGAGTGAATATTTTCACAACGAATTAAATTTACTGAAAAAATAAACAGAAGACAAATAATAAGCGGCTAATATAACAATGAAAGAAGCACATAAGTGCCTGGCTTTAATTAAAACGAAAATTCCATTCCTATAAATAACAGAGAAATTGAATATCGACTGTCCTTTTTTCCGGACTTGTTCCTTTGTTATAGTTCCCCTCCCCTGATTATCTGCTGAGTGGACAAAAAAAGTAGGGCAATTAGCAGCTCGAGCGGGCCTTGACCCAATGCCCTGTCTCTCCAGCGTCACATTAACTGAACATAATGTGAAAGATGTGACAATGTGGAAAAGAACTGGCAGTCACAGATTCAAATTGTATGTTGGTTTTTGACCCTTAAGGCTAAGAAGCCCTCCCTGGCCTGCTGTAGATTAAAATATAAATTCCCTCGCATAACATGGTGAATGGGGCATTGTTTTTTGTTTTGTCTGCAATCTGTTTTGGTTTAATCATCATCGACTCGTTGATTTACATCTTTCTTTAGTTCCTCTGTGTGCTAGATTATCTGTGGATTTGTCGGTTTCCTTACGGAGTGGACAGCTGCCATCGACGTTTTTGTTGACTAACGGTCTCCACATCCTGGCACTTCCTTCCCGGTCTGTGATTGTTACCATTCATTTCTACATTTGTCATGCATCCAGATAGTGCTTTGTAAATTACACTTGTTTACACGATGTAATTAATGGCTCAGTTCTGCTTCAACTTCTTTACTTGGATGCCTTGATGAGACGATTGAACAACAAACGATTATAGTTAGATTATATTTAGATCTAGTCTGACGTCGTTGATTGGGGTGATCTCCCTTTTGCTAAGTGGTTGAAGATGATTTTTCCCTACATTGTCTTCTTCACACCGATCTCCATCTAGCTTGATCTTACTGCATTCGTCTTAAGAAAATATGGCTACCGCAGTTTTGTGTGCTGCTATGCCACGTCACCGACCCATGTTCGTGTTTTGTTTCTTCATTGGATTGTTATTTGATCTTCCTGTGAATGTGAAGTGCACTGAGCTGTTAGCGAATCACGCGATACAAGGGGACTCTTATTTCTGTAAAGTTCTTTGAGTCCTGGAGAAAGGCGCTATATAGATATGCTTCTTCTTATTGCTATGCCTCTGATTATTCTGTAATTATAAACAAACAATACGTCAGACACATATATAGTAAACGTAACAAGTATCAAAGCTGTCAAAAGCAAACATTGTTATTTTTATTACTAGACAGGGCCAGTGACTATAGAATCCTTCCTCCAACTTCACACTGTGATATCACGGCTTACCTACTTACACTCATCGCGTCAAGTAAGCCTGATGTGCTATGACCACATATTTATCTCTAGCGGATAGTCTTATTTCAAAAACAAAATTGATGTGGTGCTTCTCTGCAAAAATAGTTAGACGAACAGAACCATCACTTGTTGGGTACGTCGGCATATTAACATGTTAACAAATGGATAGAGATGTGCAGGTGATGGAAAAGTAGTATGCAGTTTTAAATAATGTATGCCCTGCTGAATATACAGCAATTTCTGTTCCCTAACTTCGTTCTCTTCTCCATCCCTTCCCAGCTTCTCGTCATCATAATTATCAAATCCATTGTCACCATAGTCATTATTGTTGTCGTGGTCGTCGTCACCATCCTCATAATTAAATTCGTGGAAAGCACCGGCAATATTGTAGTGTAGAGCAAAGACTTATGTGCCTATACTGGCTGTGAGCTGAAGGCCATGGCATGACCCTCTGTACTTTGGTCTGTACTCCGTTTCTCTCTCTCTCGATTTTGTGCAGTTAGCAGTCCTAAGCGATGCTTTGAGTAAGAACTACCTATTCTCGGTAAACCACAGGTTGGTTTAATGTTCTTAATTATTACATTAAGAGGAAAATATGAGGACTTTGAATGTCTTGGGTTTTTAGCCCATTTCTTAAAAATCCAAACTCACTGCATTATTGTACTCCCGTGTAAAGCATCTTCTGTTTGCCAACATCTTCAATATTTTTCAAGTTTATCGAAACGTCGCTTAAAAAATTATTTCTATCAAGTTTTCTCCAGGTCTTCTGATTACCCGTCTTACCCAATAAGGTCATCGTAGACCCTAGCTAGCTTCAACGCGACTGTCGACAGAAGTGTTTGTTCGCTGCAAGACCAGTCTCCTTCCTGTCTTGTCTGGGAATCGCCACTCGTTTGCACACTCTCTAAATGGGTTAGACCACAAGAGGTCCCTTCCGGAAGGCATACCGGCCATGCCCTGCTGCCTCTATCTGACTGACCTCTTCTTTCCTAGCGGTAGTTGCATGTCAGAGAAGTTCAAGGGTTCAACATTCATCGGAAAGCGTCGGGGATGGTAATTGGAGCTGAGAACAAGGCTGCGACAGTGCGGATGAATAATAGGTCCATACAGCAGTAAGTGGCCCAAACTAAGAGGTTGAGCATCAACCTGTTTCCTGCTGTCGGGAGAGTTCATCAAACAGAGGCAGCCCTGTCGTGGACTTCTGCGACTGTGTTAAGAACTGAACTGACGACTTGGAACTGCACTCTTCGCGCAAACAGGCGAAGTCAATCACGTGACAGCACTTGCCGGCACCGGGGATGGGGGCAGAGGCCGCTGCGCGAGCATGCGCAGTCACAAAGTCACAATATCTAGGGAAATATGTAGAAACGTTTACTCCGTCCCCCCCCCCCACCTAGACTGTCCCTCCTCTCCTTCCCATCTCCAGTTACAGACAGGCGCACGCATACATACAAACGCATGTACGTCCACACATACACACACAAGCGCACGCGCACACACGCACGTATGAGTGCCTACAGTGTGCCGTGTGTGTGATCCAGAGGTCAAGAGGCTCTGTTTACGCAATGTTTACCACAGGCCACAGAACCTCGCCTTCCACGTCCCCCAACTCCCACCCTCACCCTCCAACTTAGCTCCCGACGTTACGCGTGCGCAGTCGGCGTGCCAGAAGCTGTCTGGTGCGGTGCTACACCTTTCTGTGTCTCTGTAGCTACAGACCACAGCTGCTGTCTGTGAAGGCCACGGCAGGTCTGCAACCTTGTGAAGGTGTGCTGAACACGCACACACGCACAAACACTTGCACGGCTTACTGTGGGGGTTCTTTTTTTTTTCGTAGATATTTTTTCTTACCCTCGATTGTGAGGAAAATCTACAAAAGTTTGCTCCTCATGTAAGTAAAGCCAGCTGGGTTCAGGAGCAGCGACTGGTTACGGAGACCAGCAGGAGGAGAAACCATGGCTAACGGAGGAAGTTTGTGGGGAGAATCTGCCCTGGGAAGAAAGGTAAGCAACAGGTGCTTGACTTCGTAAGTTCTCACACTCATCATGCTGTCTGGTTACACGCCTTTCTTCTAACTGGCAGGATGCTCCCGAGCGTTCATTCTCACTTTTCCTCTTTTTCTTTTGTAAGCTGTTATTAGTGTCTTTCCTTTTTCTTTCTCTTTATTTGCTTGTTTATTTGTCTTTACCTGCTTGTTTGCTTTTTATTTTGTTTTTCGCTCTAGGCACTTGACTAAGTGTCTTTTTACGCTCCCTCATGCTGTTTTTTTAAAGTTCTTTAATTTTTAATTTTTGTTTGTGTGTTACTTTATTTCATTTTTCTCTCTTTCTGTCTGTCTTTTTTTTTTTTTCGCTAGTCATCTGAAGACAATCATTTTAAATGCATCGTCCTTGTTGATACCGTTCGTTAGTCACAGTTCGGTTTTCTTCTAGCACACTTTGTTGCTAGCTTGCATGGATCGTTGGAAATGTTTTTCTATGCGAACAAAATTTTTACATGTTTTTGCTTGTTTGTTTAAAAATGGTGGAGACTGTGTATGTGCGTGTATCTCTATGTTTGTTCGTGTTTGTGTGGGAAAAATATGTGGGTGTGAGCGTTGTAGGTAGACGCAGATGTTAGCTTGCTTTATGTAGAAAGGATTGTCCTTTAGGTATGGTCGAGACACTCCTTAGTAAATAATCAACGGCTTCTTTATGGACCCATCACCGTAAACTCTTCCATATTCTTCTCCCACTTACTTCGCCGTTCTTGTCTGAACGTTGACTGCTGCCACTATGGACGAACTACAAGTCGTCAAAAGCTATTGGGCTTCAGTGTGGACTTCCGTCCCGGAAGTCAGCACTTTGCGGTGTGGTGTGATCCCAAGTGAAACGTCCTTCAGACAATGGGTTTTCCACAATCGCAGAACTGCAGTTTGTCGAAGAGTGGTCAGAGGAGTTTTGAAGCAGCCACCACTTTCTTTGTGCTTCGAAATCAAAAAGCAATAATTTATCTACCATGTCTTTTGCCTGCCGACAACAAACTTATCGTTAATAATGACTTCAGCCATCTGCAAGCAGTTAGACCATTGACACACGGCTCCAATGCTTTGCAAGATGATGAGATTTTTCTTTTTCTGTTAAAATTAAGTAGTACTGTACCAACAATTAATGGAAACCCATGCATGTATTTTAGCTTATTGTTCGCGCCTCAGAGTATAGAATATTCAATTCACTATGTTTTCTGTATGTCAACATGTCGTAGAACTAATCGCAGACTAAACCTGTTTCCTGCAAACACGAAAGTTAAAGGCTACCGTCAATGTACTTTTAAAACCAACGAGAACTACAAAGCAGAACTTTTATTTTTTAAGCAGTCGGGAGCTGTGGTCTATAGGAAAGTAAACAACACAAGGGAAATGTTTAGCACATTACTTTTTGAGCTGCATGATGGAGGCCAGAGATAATGAGGCTGCTCTCAATCTCCAGCTATGTAAAGAACATAAAGATAAAAGATTTACGTGGTGAGTCGAGATCAGGGCCCAGGTGCACAATGCCTCCCTAGCCATAGCTGGATAGTTAATGATAAGTTCTCAGCTACCTTTCTGGTAAACTTCTTTGAACGTTGATCACCCCGATAGGGACTAGTGACATGTTATGCATCTGGGCACAGTGTGTTTGCACTTCTGTTGCCAGCGTGTGGCTGTTAAAAAAGAAATGACTGACGAGTGTAGTCCCCGGACTGATAAACATGCGAAGCGTTGTCTGCGATTCCCAAGACTGCGTGAGAAGATGAATGCGAAGAGACAGCAGCGGGGTGAGCGGCAGGATGTAAAGAACAGAAAAAAAAATGAATGAGAGATGCGGTTTTTTTTTCTTTTTTTTATTTTTTTCTTTTTACGCTAGTCTCTCGTCGGTTTCGGAGAAGAAGGTGGGTAAAATAATCCCACATAAAAACAGGATGATGTATGTTGCAAGGCCTGGGAAAAGCTCTATTCGTAGGATACCAAACACCCCTTTCCTGCTCTACAAGCGTCGCATGTATTTGGGGGATACTGACTGATACTGCTAGTGTAAAAATTATTGGCTATAAATCCTGACTGATTATTGCTGTTGCTATGTTTTGTGCTCCTTTTGTTCTGTTATTCAACCTTAATATAACACTGTGTTTCGTACGGGTTCTTGTATTGTCACTGCTTCGTTCCATCTTTTCCACAACTGCTGACTAAACCAGCCTGGTATGTATGACATATCGGAACGCCTTCAAAATGCAATGATTCAACAAAATGCAAGGGAAATTTTAGGATTTTCTAGCAAACATATTAAGAACCTCAATGCCTATATTATGTTTCTGGAACCTTCGAGAAATACAATATCCTTAAGCGTCAGTCTCTTTTCTGTTTCCAGGCTCGTAGGTCAGGTATCTTCCTCGCCTTGCTGTTGACAGTGACAGGTAAGTGTCAACCAAATAATTACTATTAATAAAGTAATATGGAGTTGTTAATAAATAACTCTGAAGAACTTGTTAAGTAGCGTTTGAACCTCTACAAGAGAAAAGACAAGAAAAGAGTTCCTGTGCATTGATACAAGCATATTCATACGTCATTACAGATGTGCATAGATGAGTTAATACATACGGACTTACAATAAAAGGTAGGAACAGTTTGGCTAGCTGATTATCTTTCCATATATTTTGTGTAGTATAGAATATACTTAATGTACTTCTAGAAGCTCCAATTCCGTTGTTTGTTTTCTGTTTTTAGCGGCCTCTTCCTTGACACGTGAAACAGGAGAAAAGACGTCTTCCTCCTTCTCCAGGAGTGAGGAAGCAGGCGAGGCATCTCACTCAACCTACACCAGAATCTCGGGGTCAAAGGTCGGTTATGAAGGCCGTGACAAACTCTCGGCACCCAGAGAGGACCTGCTCGCCAAGCTAAAGACAGTAGCTGCAGAAAATGGCGAGGCAGGAATCCAGACAAGAGGGACTAAGGAAGGATCTGCTTCCAAAGGTTCCTACGAGGCGAGGAACAGCAGCAGCAGCAGCAGTTACTACCAGGCAGAGGCCAGTTTTCATGCCGAGAGTGGAAGCAGCAGTTCGTTTCAATCTGGCTTCCAACATGGGGCAGAGGCGGGCAGTCAGCAGGGTGGAGCTGTCCGGTCTGGTTACAACCAATCCGTCAGCAGTAGCAGCAGCAGCAGCGGCAGCAGCAGCGGCAGGGTCGGCAGTAGCAGAGCTGCCGCCTCACAAAACGAACGCCAGGAAGAGTCTGCTAGACAAGCCCAAACGGCGAGCCAAGCTAGACTGGTGAGCCAGTCACAACAGGCTAACCAAAGCCAGCAGGTAAGCCAGGCCCAACAGGTGGACGCCAGAAGCGAGGCATCTCGTCACAGCTCCTCTGATCGGAGGTGAGTAGACATTCCGTCAGTTTCTGCTAGTCAGAAGACAGGTAAATAGTGTTCTTAAATAAGCAGACGGTCGATTCTACTTAGGTGCTTGGGGGTCTGGAATTTACTGTGAGTAGGTAAAAAGATGTGAAAGTCACAATCGACAATAATTTTATCTTTGCCTCATGTTTTCATGTGTCACAAGATGAGTACTGTTCATTCGTTCCAACAATTTCTCTCACGATTGTGAGTTCCTGAGTAAATTATTATCGTGCTGCACTACAATATTTTTAATGTCACAACGGCTTTAGTGAAACTTAACCGAAAATGTGAATGTCTGGTGATGACGTAAAATTGTTAGAGGTCGAGATGAAGTCCGTACCCAGAGTGACGAGCAGTCTCGAGCAGCTTCCGAGGGGGTGTCGGCAGCAAGGTCGGCGTCTGCAGAGAGCGCAGCAGGTAGGAGAAGTGAAGCATCCAAGTCGGCATCGTCTTCATCGCAGTCGGTGTCCGAGCTCGACAAAGCGTCCGTGATGACTTCCGACTCGGACCAGCGCGCGTACTACGAGGAGCTGTTTTCAAAGAGTAAGAAACAAATCCAGTAATGAATCGTGTCAACTTGCTTGAGCTTTGCACACAAGCTGGAAATACAAGCCGTGAATACATCCTCGGAATATTTCTTCTCTTCCTTTTCTTTTTTCTAATCTGCTGCCGTTAGTGCTGATGAGAATAAAGATGAATAAGATGACTACGACGACGACGATGATGATAGAGGAGGCAGTCAAGAAAATTATCTCTGTTGATTTTGCAATTAACTGGTTTAAAATTAGGGTGCCATCTCTCTAACAGCTGTAATTCCTGTTTAATATTCCTGCGTCTCTTTATTTCTTTCCCTCTCTCTCTCCTTTTGCGATACGCGCTCACTCAGGTGCAAATGTGCAACCTAATGTACGGGTTTCTTTTTTAATGGTTTTCTTTTTTCCATTCATCAGGGTGCAGGCCATGTGAGGTCAACGGCCGAATGTACAGAGGTCATTCTCGGTTTGAATACGATGATAACTGTAACCGCTTCAGATGCGTCTGCAGTTGTGACGGTTCCTACAATTGCCCAGCCAGGTATAATCTAGATAATAACGACATGGCACAGAATGAATGAGCAGATTGGATATGTGTTGTATAAGCATAAATGTATGAGTAGAGCCTTTTCTCCGGTTTTTTCCCCTTTCTTTATTTAAAAAAAATTGCAGCGTTGAGTGTTGATCGTAGCTTCTACCAAAGTGTCTTTTTCAGCTAACACCATGCTTGAATATCCCATGATGCATTTTCATGATGTTAAGTATAAATACTTCTTGGTAATGCCATGCTATGCCAAAAATAAACTTATTGCTCATAGAGACCACAATAACGACAGAGTAAAACTGTTTTGTGTTGGCATTCATCCTTTCATTATTTTCCGAAAACTCTAATCCAGTGCTTTCTTCGTAACGGACCTATCTATTTACCTGAACTCCCATACAATATCGCCGTCTGTCTACAGATACACCATAGACATCTGCAAACAGGGAGCTGAAGGAAATACTTCCAGTGAGCAGCCTTCGAGATCCCGCTGTCAGCGTTGTCAAGCCCTGGGCCACGAGTACGGTTTCATGTGTATTTTTCACATGTTATCCATAACCTATTGAGTAGACACTTCTGTTAAGACTGCATTTAGCTCTGTTACTCTTTTGCTTACAAACAGTAGTGAAGAATAAAATTTGTCCTTAATTAATTTCTGTAAATATTTTACAGGTCACTGAGGTCAGGAGTCTTCCTGAAAAAGCACTTTATTGATGACCAGAATTGTAGATTGTTTGATGGCTGTACATTTCCAAGCAAGCCCTAATAAAGTGGCATTTACCTGCTTTGTTGATTTGTTTAGGTTTGACGGTAATTCCTACTTCGACGTCCAGGACGGTTGCCTCCGACATCGCGGCTGCATCTGCTACTGTAACGGTACTTGGAGCTGCCCCAAAGAACGCTCCATCAACACGTGCGAGGGTGAAAGGGTTGTTGGCCCCGCGCGCACGTGCAAATCCTGCAACGCCAAGGGCAAAGTCGTTGCCGGGGAGACGTACTTCGACCTGGAAGAGCCTTGCAAGCGATATAGATATTGTAGATGCCGCTGTGATGGTTCTTGGGAATGCCCGGAGCAGTACGCGGAAGACACATGCAAATCTCCTACTACTCCTTCTCCAGTAAATTTAAAATTTATATAATTTAAAAAGTATTATTGAGAGGTATGTTATCGTTAAATTATGGAGAGTGTTATTAACACAACAATGATTTAAGCAGGTTAATCTAAGAGGTCTAGATTGACGCAGTTGAGGTCAATAGACTGCCACAATCACCAGACAGATCCTTTTATTTATTGTTTTCGTGTGTCCCTCAAGGCGGAAGACACGAGGTGCAGGAGCTGCGTGGCCCACGGCAAAGAGTTTCAGGGCAACACGTATTTTGAGCTGGAGGACGGCTGCGTCGAGTACAAGAACTGCGTGTGTCGCTGCAACGGTTCGTGGTCGTGTCCCACGCGCTACGCTCGCAACAAATGCCATGGACCAGGGGGCGTTGGGCGCAATAAGAGTTATGTCAACACCAACACCGACTGTCAGTCCTGCTATGCTTTCAACGTGTAAGTACTGAATGGATACTGGGGGCAGGGTCAATAACCGATGGATAGCTGGGAGGGGTGGAAGACGTGTATATGGGAATGAGTGATTTTTTTTTTTTTTTTGCCGTTTTCTGGATAGTTACTTGCAAAGTATGTATTTATACCAGAAGACGCTCGCTAAAGCACGTAGTTATGTCGACTCATCAAAGGCGACAGCAAGCCCTGCAGATGAGGCTGAGCTAGCGATTGTCTTGTACTAATCCAGATGTTAACCGTCCTGCAGGTACCACCGCGGCAACACCTACTTCACTGCCCGGGACGGGTGCACGCAGTACTCCAGGTGTGTGTGTCGTTGTGACGGTTCGTGGGACTGCCCTCCCAGGTACGCCTCCAACGTCTGCACCACGGCTAACACCACCGTCTCCACCAGCGACGACTCGGAGTGCTCGGACTGCGACGCCCGCGGCAAAATCGTGTCGCCCAACACTTTCTTCAACCTCACAGAAGTGCGTCTCATGTTCTTGGCAGCTGTGAACTAGACGAGTAACTCCTGTCATGTTCACGTGATCCCATAATTTCATCTTTTTTCTGCTCTCCACTTCATTCTTTTCACTGACAAAGTTTACAAGTTTGCTTGTCTCCCCTTTCTTGCTAAACATAATGAAAATTTCCCATCTGCCGGTCTGCTTGCAGGGCTGTGTGACCTACAGCCAATGTCTCTGTCATTGTGACGGCTCATGGAACTGTCCAGAACACTTCGCTCGCAACATCTGCGACAAACCGGAAGTCGACAAGGATGTAGAAAGTGACGGGTGCAGAAACTGTCATGTTGACAGCCGAGTAGTGAGAGGCAACAGTTACTTCGACAGGATCGACGGTTGCTACAGGTATAATGTTACTCTGTATACATATATACTTCATTTCAAGCTCTCTACCCAATTCCACTATCGCCTCTTTTTAAGTTATTTCTTATTTCGCTCTACTCGAGGAAACGGAGAGGCTGGTGGTTAGATTCTCGTGTGGCCCAGCTGACCAGCAGTTGAACTGATACCTGACCCCAGTGAAGTAGAGATCGATGATGGAGCCCTCACCAAAACAGAGCTGGTTCGAAATAAAGGCGGTCTTAAACATCTTGCCTAATTGTTGCTTTATATTTTGCTTATTTATTTTATTATTTTTTTGCCTTAAATATTTTTAAAGACAACCTTCTTGGCATGACATTACGAACAAGTGAGAGAGAGAGTGTGGGTGTGAGAGAGATTTAATCACTGTAATATTATTTTAGATATCGTGACTGCCTGTGTAAGTGCGACGGAAGCTACGAATGCCAACCAAACCGTGTCATCAACATCTGCTCACTCGAGAGCGCCAACGCTTCCAGCGCCGCCTCATCCTCATCTTCGTCAGAATCGTCGTCGTCCTCCTCGTCCTCCTCCTCGTCCTCCTCGTCTGCTGCTAGCTCCGCCTCTGGTGCGGCTGCGCAGTGCACTGGTTGTGTGGTTGGTGGTCAGCAGCGAGCTCCCAGATCGAGGTTCACGTACGAGGCGGACTGCCACGAGTACGACTGCGAGTGCCACTGCAACGGAGTGTTCACTTGCCCCGCGGAGCGCGCGCGCTACATCTGCCAGCCCCGGTGCTCCGAGTGCGAGGTGGACGGGCAATTCTACGACGGTAACTCCTACTTCTCACGCAGAAGCGGGTGCTTCGAGTATCTATGCACGTGTTTCTGCAACGGCTCCTGGGTTTGTCCAGCCGACCGCGCCAACAACACGTGCACCGAGGGTCAGACCCGACCTGGAAGCTCCAGTGAAGCGGTTAGCACGGCTAGGGTACGTAATTCTTTTTGTTGGGGTTGTTCCTGATTGTAAAGCTAGAACATGGCTGGTATGTTGCCGTTGGCTGCAGGCAAAGGGCAAAGCAGTTTTCAGACAGTTGTAATTATATACAAGTTTCAAACTATTAACTAATAGAAGGGGACACCCATCAGGACATTATACTAGGATGGAGGGACGGAGAATGTAGAAGACAATGGAAAGGTTTGATCATTAAAGTGTTTGTATAAAATAAAAAAGATGATAAAAATGTTTTGTGTGATAAAGTAAAAGAAGAAAGCAGAGGTATTGTCAACGACTTTGATGCCGATGACAAGAACGAGTAGTTCTTTTTTTAATGTCTACGTCCATTTACCTGTACAGGTTGAAAGCAGCTGCAGTAGGTGCGTGTCTAACGACGGCCGTACTCATGCACCAGAAACCGACTTCAGCCTGGAGCAGGGCTGCATCCAGTATCGCTGTCGCTGCAACTGTGACGGCTCCTGGAACTGTCCAGGTGAAGCGGCCAGAAACGTCTGTCGTGGTGAGGTAAGACAGCTTTACACATCACGTGACATAGTTTCCGCATCCGATGCATCCTCGCTTCTGATTGAGCAGACTACACCTGTCTCTATTAAAGATGTAAGCCTTTATGGTTTTACTACTAAATATTGTACTTATTACCATTTCGGACAACGTGCGAGCTTTTTTCCGAATAAAAAGACAATCGTTGAAGTTTAGGAAATATTTTAGGAAAATCACACTTGTGACATGGATTTGTTCACAACATTTAGGGCTTGCTGAACGGGAAGGGGTGAGTGTCATGATGTGACTATCTGGAACAATGGCAGAAGTACACCGCAGCTCATCAACCATAATTAAAAGACCCAGAACAAAGATTCTCACGCTTTTCCTGACATAACACACCTGTTTATGATGTCCAGAATTCATATATCCTGCTTGTAATGTCCAACATTTTTCTGTTTGTAATATACAGTCTCTTGGCGGGTGCCGAAGCTGTGTAATCTCGGAAACTCAGATTTACCGCGGAGGTGAAAACTTTGAGATGCGAAAAGAGTGCATCCACTACAAGTGTCGCTGCAACTGCGATGGGTCATGGGAATGTCCAGGGGAAGAGGCCAGGGATGTCTGTCTCGGAGAGGTCAGTGAACAAGTAAGGCAGTTAGGGGCCAGGTAGCATTGACTGAGGTGAAGATAATCACAGATATGATCACTAACATCATCATCAACATATTCATCAGTCATTTATATTATCATAAGCAATTATATCAGCTACTCCATTCCTCATTCACTCCACCACCACCACTACAACAACCACCATCACCACCAACTTGTTTCTACGTTCTCGTTTAGGTTCCCGGCGGATGTCGCGTATGCCGGGTATCAGAAGAAGAGACCTATCGGGGTGGGCGTGATTTTACACTTGTCCAAGGATGCATACACTATCAGTGCAAATGCAACTGTAATGGCAGCTGGGAGTGTCCAGGCAAAACAGCCAGAAACGTGTGCATTGGTGAGGTCTGTATCACTCTTGAAATATTTTTTGTCTGGAATATCTCTTTGTCGAACTGTGTGCGCGCGTGCTTTTTTTTTTATTTTACAGATTAGTGCATGTATTTTTGCACAACTATTCGCACATAGATCTTCTGTAAATTTGTCAAATCTCAGTTGAGGAAAAGGGTTTTTGTCTCATGATCAGGTCCCAGGAGGGTGCCGAGTGTGTCAAGTGGAAGGGCAACCAAGACCCTTTCGCGGCGAGTCTGATTTTCAGATGGTCAAGGACTGCATCAACTACAACTGCCGGTGCAACTGCGACGGCAGCTGGAACTGTCCTGGAGAAAAAGCCAGACGAGTATGCAACGCTGACGGCTCACCCTTGACCCCACCCCAACGCCCCACGACGCCGCAGTGCCGCACGTGTGTGGTGTCCGACACAGAGAGGTTCCAGCCAGGGAGGAACTTCACCTTGCGAAGAGGCTGCTATCAGTTTCAGTGCGGCTGCGAGTGCGATGGCAGCTGGAACTGCCCTGCCGAACGCACACGCAACTTGTGCGAGCGACGAGACGACCCAGTTCTACGCGCCCAGACCTGTCAGAGCTGCAGGGTCTCCAACTACGTGTTTCCGGGTCGATCCTCTTTTCTGCTGACTCGCAACTGCTTACAGTTCGGCTGCGAATGCAACTGCGAAGGACGATGGACTTGCAACCACACGGACACCCGGAACGTGTGCAGAGGCGACGACAGTGCCCCTGTACTCCCCCGACTATCATCAGCATCGTCAGTCTCCACAGTGTCGTCTTCGTTGTTAGCTCAACAGCAGCAACAACAGCAGCGACAACAACGACAGGACACGCTGTCTTCTTCGCCCATCCACAGATCCGTCAGCACAGCGCAGGGCTCCTCGGTGGCCGAATCTAGCCTCAACTCCAACGCCAGATCGCTGGCCAGGACCAACACCACGTGCAGGCCTTGCCTGGTGGACGGAAAGAGGTATCAGTCCGACTCACAGTTCTTTATGGAAAAATCCTGCAGGCGCTTTACTTGCTACTGCAGATGCAACGGCGCCTGGCGGTGCCCGCGGGAAGAAGCCGTCGATATCTGCACCAATGGCAGACAGAGTGCTGCTGCGGACTCCAGAGCGGTATTGTCGAGCCAGAGTTCTTCGGATTCTCGCAGGGTAGAGTCTTCTGCAGCATCATCCAGCAGAACGCAGCTGGACCGCAGCGCGGAGAGCAGGAACCAGGCACGATCCCAGGAGAAGGCCACCACTGACAATGAAGAAGCTGCTGCGGCCTCAAGGCACAGCACAGACCAAAGGTATGGGAGAACAATTATTCGAGTGGTCGGAGCAGCAGACACAAATGCCTCCTCCGTCGCTGCATCCAGTGATTCTCGCCAGGAGGGCGGTAGTGATGGGCAGCAGGAGCTTAATGTACGTGGATACTACGTGGACAGAAGACAGGAGGGCTTCGATAAGAGCAGCAGGACCCAGGGAGCTCAAGATGCCTACAGCCAGCAGGATTCCCGACAATCGCAAGGGCAAGCGGGAACCGGCGACACAATGAGGGTCGTGTATACCAAGACCGAGTTCCAGTCTGGCAGCCAGTTGCCAGGTAGGCAGGTGAGTTACAGCACTCACGGTCAAGGACAGGATGCTACGAACCTTGGTGGACAGAACGGTGGTCAGCAAGCATACCGCTATGAATCTCAGTCAGGTTACAGGGGACAAGTACTGGAAGGTCAAAATGACGACTACTACGAGCAGTCCCGAGGCCAGGCAGGCGGCCACCAGGCCCAGAATCAGTATTACTCGGCTTCAAAGGCTTCGTCTTCTGCTTCCTCATCCACCAGGTCGGGCGCGGACGCAGGGCTTCAGTCCAGGCAGATGAGTAGCGCATCTGCGGTGTCCAGTGCCGAGGCAGGCTCCGAGGCCACGGGTACTGCAGTGGAAAGTGGGTGCACGCCTTGTCAGGTGGACAACAGATTGTACCACTCTGGCTCCGTGTTTGACTGGCGGCGTGGCTGTATAGTTTACAAGTGCTCCTGCCTCTGCAGCGGTTCCTACCGCTGCCGTCCGACCATGGACTCCGACTGTCGACCAGAGAAAGGAGAGGATGTCGGCGCCGGACTTCCTGCAGGGGTTCTCACCGGACAAGTCCCTGGCAGGACAGGCAGATCCTGTGGCAACTGCTATGTGCAAGGCTATGTGTTCCCTGGCAACATGAGCTTCACTTTGCGTGAAGGCTGTGATGAGATGTCCTGCACGTGTGGCTGCGACGGAGCGCACCAGTGTCAGGGCAGAACCCCTATCCCTGGCTGTACAGCGGTATCTACACCTATCGGAGGCGCCTCGTATCCATACGCAGTACCGGCTGGCGTGTATCCCAATGGTTACAATCTTCCAGCTCGTCCAGGACGAGTATATAGCAGTTTCCAGACATACTATTCTGCCTCTTCTGGTTCCTCGGGCGGAGCATGTGCAACATGCAGTGGTGGTCTTCTCTTACCGGTGGGTGTCCTGCCGCAGGGTGGACAGGTGGACCCCGCGCAGCCACTGGCATCACAGGGTCAATACAACGCGCAATTCCAGATGGTACCCATGATGCAAACACCTGTCTCGGACAGTGGGGCCAGAGACGTGGAGGACAAGAACTGCGCGTCCTGCTTCGTCAATGGCAGGTCGTATCGTGGCAGCTTTGAGTACACCAAAGACTGCTACTACATCACCTGCTACTGCGACTGCTCGGGGATGCTGCGGTGCTCGGCGCAGCTAGCATCGTCGGAAGTGTGTCCTCCTCAATATGGCCCTGTCAGTGGTCGCTGTCGCAGTTGCGTCGTGCAAGGTCACGAGTACCCTCCCAGCGTGCAGTTTGGCCTGCGGGTGGGCTGCTACGGATACGAGTGCACATGCGGGTGTGACGGCATGTGGATGTGCCCGACTCAGGTGCCAACCAACTACTGCGTGCGCCCGGCCAGCTTTTCCCCCAGCGTTGGCTACGACAGGTATGAAACTTTGGCCTCAGAGGGGACCGCTGGACAAGGGTACACAGCTGAACTGAAGGAGTCGTCTTTCTCTCAAAGTGCATTAGAGGATCCACTGAGCTGTACGGACTGCATCATTCGAGACACCAGTTACCCGAGTCGAAGCAGATTTCTCTACAGGGATGGGTGCTTGCAACACACGTGCGACTGTGCCTGTGACGGAAGCTGGTCATGCCTCAAGACTGAAACGGTGGACGTCTGTCAACAGCAGCAGACCATGCAGGAAGAGGAGAGAAGAGAAGAGATGAGGAAACAACAGAACGAAGATGACAGAAGGCAGCGTAAAGAAGATGACATGATGACAGACCGAATGAAAGCAGTGGCTGAAGTTGCTGCACATGAAGCCAGGCTAGCCTCCCTGAACAACAAGTGCCAGAGTTGCCAAGTGGATGGCAAAAACTATTTGGCCAATTCTCAGTTTAACTACAGACAAGGCTGTAACCTGTTCACATGCCAATGCTTCTGCAATGGTTCCTGGGAATGTCCCAGCACCAGCACGCGAAACCTTTGCCTTTCTTCCGACTATCGAGTGGATGGATGTCGTGAGTGTCGGGTGGACAACAAGACCTACCCGGGAGGTACACCCTTCACTCATCGAGAAGGATGTTGGGAGTTTGCCTGTCACTGCGACTGCAATGGACAGCCTGCCTGCCCGCCGGAGAGATCGCGCAACCTCTGCAGCTTGGTGGGAGGCAGCCTTGACCAAGCTCAATCTGATGTCAGCGAGACTGGTGGCGCCATAGTGCCAGCGTCTGCCTGCAAGCCATGCATGGTAGAGGGGCAAATGATTCGCTCTCGGTCAGCTTTTACACAGCGGCGTGGCTGCACAGAGTTTCTGTGCCAGTGCTCCTGCAATGGCACCTGGACATGCCCTGTGGACCGCTCTTACAACTTCTGCGACCTGAGTAACCCCAGTGAAGGGGGAAGTGAACTCACTACTGTACCCCGCAAAGGTAAGATTAAAATACTGTTTATGCCCTGAAATTTGGCATTTTAAAAGTTCCTTTTTTGTTCTTGGATTGAAGAGGTAGGGGTGAAATGGCAAATTTAGTTGATTACAACATTAAAAATAGTTTAGTACTTTTACCAAATTGTTCACGACAAACTTTTTGTTTCAAAGGGTTAGGGTTAGGGTTGTTTCAAAGAAGCAACATGTTTATCTGCTTTAAAAATGAAACATCATTTTGCAGGCTGCACAGTCGGAAGACGAACCTACTACACAAGGCTGTTTGCGTTCTATGACCGGTGCATTCAGTTCATGTGCATCTGTTACGACTCTGGTGCCTGGAAATGTCCTACTGGGAAAGAACGTTATATCTGCTAGCCGCTATAATTGACAGTTATAGAATGTCTTTCATTTATAGAAAAGATCTTGAAGTGGCAGATAACTGATGACAATACTGCTAGTCAGCTGTCATGAATTTCTACGTAACTTACTGCTTTCCATTTTCAAAAACACATTTTTTGCTTCTTTCACAATGTGTGACTTAAAAAGACAAAAAGTGTTGAAATCTTTTCTTTAATGTTGCTTAATTGTTAAAGTACATGCCAAATGAATATTATCATTAAAGGCAGCCTTACACTGAAAGGCACCACTATTTTTGGTTCAGCAATTCACCAGCAGATATAAACTGTCCTGATATTATTGATATCCATAAAATCTCTCTCTCGTATACTAACATTTGTATGAATCCACACAACATAAGCAAAATTGAATGTAATGCGCTTTCAGACCATCAAGTTAATTTGAAATATTAACATACACACACCAGAAATGGATTATTCCTAGCATTTCATCAATGTATGCACAGCAACACAAATGCAGGAGTGCTGAAAAATGCAAATGTGTAAACATACTATATAATGTTGATACACCGAAACATTCCTGTCAATACTATGATCTTTTTTAGTTTCAGTAACTGATGAAATGTATGACCTTTTTTTCTCTTTTGCCTTCAGATTATCCATACATTTAACATGTGTGCAATGTTTTAACTTTAAAAAACAATAAAAACACTGTCTTAAATGCACAAATTAAAAATATGATTATTTCAAATATATTATTGTTTTGTTAGTTTTTAATAGCTAATGTGCGATAGTATCAAAATCTAAATTTTATCTTTAATATCACAATCTGATTTTGCTAAAGAATGAAATCCAAATGCTAAAAGAATGTTATAGATCCATATATTCAGTACAGTCACACTTCTCAGAGTTATGATTCTTTCTTTCCTATTAATGGCACAGACAAATGCCCTGTTTGCCCTTGTCACATTCCATTATGCGATAAAAAGATTTTGCAGTTTTCAAAGGAGTTGAGCAGCAACAGAATCCAAAATATAACCCATTTTATATCAAAGTTCTTGGTGTTCGTCCCCTGAGTTGACCGTCAGAATAATTTTGCCTGTGTTGACATTTGCTTCCGTCAACTTATAAGCTTCTACAATTTTCTCGAGACTTAGGACAGTGTGAATAATTGGCTTGACTGCCCCATTTTCAAACAAAGGTAGCACATCTTTAATGAAGTTGGAGACCAGCGCGAACTGAAAGAAAAAAAAACCAAACACTTGGTGATATCTAATACGAAAATAGTAAAAAATAAATGGAGGTGATGGTGGAAGAACTGTGAGGTAAGGATCAGCAGCAGAATCTAAAGGTGAAGTAGACTGACAAAAGTAATGATAATAAAAACAAATTTGACAAAAATGATAAAGAAATTGAAAACAGTTTTAAAGCTGCAGATGGTAATGAATGGAGACCATGCTTTAGAGTTTTTAGGGATTTTGCCATTAACTATTAAAGGATGGTTTATAGCATTTGAAGAATTTGTGAAAATCAGAAAACAAATCACACATGGTAAAGAGTGCGGACAAACATTTGTTGTCTTGTAAAAATCATGCAGTAAGGAGCTGTGTACCTCAAGTGATTGAGCTCGAAGGGTTGTCCCTGTCAGAGTAATTCTTTTAGAAAGCACTTTGCGCAGAAAATCACCACTCGCATCTCCACCACCTGCAATATACTGAAAGTGTTTTCATCACACCATTCTCAAAGTTCAGTCTAATGAAATTATCATACTTTTAAAAAAATACATCAAATGATCAGACAATCAGGAAAAGTCCTCTCCTTAACATTTTGTACTCTGAGTATGTGGTGGAATTTCTCTTAACAGTTAAAAATCAGACACTCTTAACAGATCTAAAAGATACAAAAAATCTCGATAAACTGTGCAAGCTAATGGGAAAGAAGAAAATGAATATATATAATATATCAACGATTACTAAAATGTGTGTGAATAAAATATGACTATTCGAGATGCAATTAGTAGCAGCTTTACAAGAAAGCAAGGGTTAGAATCACACAGCACATCATCAACAATTAACAATAACATTACAATTCATACCTGCTACACCAGAGAGACCTTCCTACAATCATAATTCAGACCTGCCTATGATCACAATTCATACACTGTAGGGTTCTGAAGCTGCACGACCAAAACAATAAAGAACAGTCTTAATCTATTAGTCCTGCATGCAAACACAGAATGAGTGGCCTGATGGAAGTTGACAGAACTTTTCTGATAGGACATGCCTGTCATCGTGTAGAACTGCAGATACTTTTGAAAATGTCTACTTATTAGAGTCTGAAGACCACTCTGGGCCATCCAGATAACTTTTGAGCAGGTGTATATAACACTCAAGCTCTTCCTGTCCTTCACCAATAAACTGTTATCATAACAAATATGACAGTCTGACAGATATATTCTACTTACCTGGCAGTCCATATCTGATCCATCTTCCATCTACAGCAATGGCACTGAGATTATGCTCATACATGGAACTTCCAACACAGTCAAGAATGATATTTACGCCCTTTCCTGGACATACAGTACACTTGCTCAGAAAAAACAATGATAATAAATTACAATTCACTGGGTGAACACCTTATAAATATTTATCCTTTAGGCAACATTAACTGGGTAACTTCCCTTATTTAATGGCAACAGACATATGTATACACACAAATATGAGCAAAAGCCCTAAAGTGTGAAGATCTTCTGTTTCAGAATTTGAAACTGGACTTGTGATCTTTTGTGTTCAGTCTTCACATATAAGAAATTATCTTAATGTGATTATTTTGAAATATTATGATGAAATAAACCTTCAGGTTTCACAAAAGAAAAATGGTGTCCACTTTATTCGTTTAAATTCTTTGAACTTTTGGAACTCTTTTATTATCTGAATTCTAAAACTTTTATCCAGAGTTAAAAGTACTTTTACTTTTTTTACCAGAAGTAGTATCAATTACAGAAGTTACAAAAGCAGTAGAAAATAAAAAGATCAAAATATACATAATGGGTTTCAAGATCTAGATATCCCAGCTGCTAAGTGCTCTTCATAATCTAATCCAAAGCAAAACTAAATACTACCTCCAGTGGCCTCCAGTACTCTAGCACCCACATTTTCTTCCTTATAGTTAAACCCTTCCACTGCACCAAGGCGAACTGCTGATTGGATTTTGGCAGAACTGTCAGCAGTGATGTATGGATGAGCTTTAGCCTGAATGCATAGCTGAATGGCTGCAGTTCCCACTCCACTTGCACCAGCATGGATAAGAACTGATTCACCTGCCTGTACTTTGCCTAAAAACCATACACAACATTTTCTCTTTAATATAGACACCAGGACACTGCTTGACAGACTCTCTAATCTCTCTCTCTCACTCCCTTTTCCCTTTTGTATAAAACTGAGCAGAGGATAGCTCACCAACAGTGTGGAGCAGTTTAAATGCTGTGAGCCACACTTCTAGTATAGCAGCAGCTTCTGTAAAGTCCATCCCAGATGGGATTGGCATAAGTAGCCCTTCAGGTGACACCACATATTCTGCTTCGCGACGACCTTTAAAGTCAATGGTGTTATTATTTTGAAGTTTTGCGTTTTATTTACAATTCAATTAATGACTGACATAATTACAGTGCAAAAAAATGTTGCATCTTCACTCAACCAATATTCTGTTTTAGTGTCTTATGATTAGCTGCAAGAAAATTCCTCATATAAAAGAACATAACATGTAAAAAAAAAAAAAAAAAAAAAAATTAATGGTCTTTGATATTTAAGTGGTATTTAACTATTAAAGATGCATTAGACATAAAAGCTTATTTACATTAAGTGGTAAAATGTAACATAAAACTGAAAGATTGTGGATACACTATGACATAAAGTACTTTTAAGCAACAATTTTGTAGCTATATTAAAAAAAATTGTTGATGGCAATACTGATGGTAAATTATGTGATGTATTAATACTTGTAGCTAGCCTATTCATAAACATGTGCATTTTATTGTTGAATGTAATTCTGAAAATTCAATAAATACCTGATAAAAGAGTCATTACTCTGTCACCAACTGCCCACCGCCTACTGCATCCAGGTCCTAATTTACTTATAATACCAGCAACTTCCAGTCCCAGAATGACTGGAAAAACCTGGAGGTGGTGGATACATCCCACGCCTCTAATTACATTTAATTTGAAAAACATGTAATAATGATAGCATTGTAAGATCATGAAAACACATTAGAGATTTTGTTTATTATTAGGTTAAGAAGACTATCCATAATTTGACTATTTTAAAAACTATAGTCTGACATCATAGCTGTACAAAAGGTCGTCATTTCCAAAATATTTTCTAAAAATTGATCTAAGCAGATCAGACAAAAGTTAAAGAAAAATAATTTACTATTTTCTTACTTGCAGAGTATCAGCCCTGTTGATTGCTGTAGCTTTGACTTGTATCAGTACTTCCTTACTGCCTGGTGTGGGAATAGTAACTAGTCCAATAGAAAGGTTGTGATATCCTCCAGGCATGTCCATCTCAGCTGCTCTCATCATCTGAGTCAAAGTTATCATAATTAAAGTACTGTCATCTACTTTTGGCAACTTTACTAAAGCATCAATTCTTTACATATAAAATACAATGAACTATGACTTAACAGATCAGTGAAAACACCTCAGCTGGTAAATGAAAGACATAGGTAAAAATATAAGTGAAGAAAGAATATATTTTATTCACTATTAAATATGTTGTTAAAGCCATAATCACAAATCACCAAATAATCCATTTGGAGTAAAGGCTGATCGAAAATTTCAAGGGGTTGTAAAGTCATTATCCATAATTGTACTGCACATTTTTCAAGAGGTAGACATTTATTTTTAATAACTGAAACAATTTTGGAGAATGAAAGCTAATTACTTTGAAACCTAAACAATTACAAGTGCCTTTCAATTTTGACCCACAGCAACAGCAATCTTAAGCTGCTTTATGTCAAGCCAAGAACTACACTATGAGATGATGGCATGTTGTTTATAAGTAAAATGTAACATAAAACTGAAAATTGTGGATTCACTATGACATAAAGTACTTTTAAGCAACAAATTTTGTAGCTACATTAAAAAAAATTTTTGATGGCAATACTGATGGTAGATTTTGTGATGTATTAATACTTGTAGGCTAGCCTATTCATAAAAATGTGCATTTTATTGTTGAATGTAATTCTGAAAATTCAATAAATACCTGATAAAAGAGTCATTACTCTGTCACCAACTGCCCACCGCCCACCGCCCACTGCATCCAGGTCCTAATTTACTTATAATACCAGCAACTTCCAGTCCCAGAATGACTGGAAAAACCTGGAGGTGGTGGATACATCCCACGCCTCTAATTACATTTAATTTGAAAAATATGTAATAATGATAGCATTGTAAGATCATGAAAACACATTAGAGATTTTGTTTATTATTAGGTTAAGAAGACTATCCATAATTTGACTATTTTAAAAACTATAGTCTTACATAATAGCTGTACAAAAGGTCATCATTTCCAAAATATTTTCTAAAAATTGATCTAAGCAGATCAGACAAACGTTAAAGAAAAATAATTTACTATTTTCTTACTTGATGAGTATCAGCCCTGTTGATTGCTGTAGCTTTGACTTGTATCAGTACTTCCTTACTGCCTGGTGTGGGAGTAGGAACTTGTCCAATAGAAAGGTTGTGATATCCTCCAGGCATGTCTATCTCAGCTGCTCTCTTCATCTGAGTCAAAGTTATCATAATTAAAGTACTGCCATGTACTTTTGGCAACTTTACTAAAGCATCAATTCTTTACATATAAAATACAATGAACTATGACTTAACAGATCAGGCCCCGTATGCAGGGAGCACCGATAGCGCCGCTAAAGGTACGATATCCCTTTCGTCACGATAGCGCCGCTAGAGGTACGATATCCCTTTCGTCACGATAGCGCGGGAAAATTCGCATGCAGGGACCGCCGATAGCCGGCTATCGTAGCTCTACGGCTAATGGAGCCTCACCCCTCCGTTAGCTCGCTATCGTACCGAAAGCACAAGATGGCGGACTGAGGTTCGGGGACCGTATTCTACGCTGTTTGCGCCACGAACTTGTTTTTCGGGACAGGAATCCTCCCCTGGACCGGTACAACGACCAACAACTTTACCAGAAATATAAATTTAGAAGACATGATGTTTTAGAACTGACAAATGACATTGCAGCAGCAATCGAATCATCGAATCGACGTGGGTGGCTTTCTCCAGTGTTACAGGTACAGAATAAATAAGTTATTAATCTGCTGATAAAAATTGTTCAGCTTGTTGTCTATTTGATTTTAGCCATGATTAGTTGCTTTTTAAATGATATTTTAAATTTGAAAAAGGCAAAATTAACATCCTAGCTTAGGTATTGTGCAGACTAACATGACTGTAATGTGACAGTCAAACCTTCTAGTTTTTGACATAGGATTTGCCCTGTGTGAGAGAGAGTTTGTGTGTGTTGAGGCTTTGTACTGTACACAAATTTTATTTTGCATTGCATCTCACTGCTAAATACCTGTTGCAGGGTGTGTGTGTGTTGATGCTTTGTAATGTAACCCACTTTTTTTTTTGCATTGCATCTCACTTCTGAATACCTGTTACAGGTGAGTGTGTGTGTGTTGAGACTATGTACTGTAACCCACATTTTTTTTTATTTCGCATTGCATCTCACTTCAGAATATGTGTTGCAGGTGAATGAGTTTGTGTGTGTTGATGCTTTGTACTGTAACCCACATTTTTTAGTTTGCATTGCATCTCACTTTTGAATAGCTGTTGCAGGGGTGTGTGTGTGTTGATACTTTGTACTGTAACCCACATTTTTTAACTGTATACAGATCCACTCTAATATACAAAAATGCATACACTGGCAGTACTGCTAGTTTTAATTATCATTTATCTCTTTGTCTAGCTTGCTTATTTAGCGTTTATCAGCCAGACTTCTAGTTTGAGATTTTAATTTCTAGTTCCATTTGGCTTATAATAGACTGCTTTTTGGTCTTTGAAATGTTATATCATGAGCTGTTGCTCTGTATCTCCTTTGCTGGCTGTTTTTCTTTTTTTCATTCTAAGGGTTTTCGTGTTGTCCAGGGTGGTGTTGACAGGTAGAAGTTTGTCAACGATTTGAAGGGACTTGAATATTCTGTGGCAGAGCAAAGAAAAATATGTAGTAAATGATGGTTGCAAGAGTGGCAATTAGATTTCTGCATATACATCAATAGCATTCTAAAGAAAAGTGATGTTATCCACAAACTGATTTAGTGTAAAGTATCAGAAAATTATCAATCCTGCAAAAATGGACAGAAAATATCATTTAAATGTGGATATATATATTTGTGTGTGGATTCAATTATTCACTTTTCATTGTGTTTTAAAATGTGTGATTGTGACTGTTTGAGAGTAAAATAAATGTCACTATGTAAATTTTAAGATATTGTGTGTTACTTGTTGAGATGGAAGCATGTTGCACACAAACTTCAGAACACAGCATTCTGCGCGCAAAGTTCACAATAGAGCCACCGTAAAACATAAATTCATTCAGCCTGCTTACCTCCTGTGAATCTGGACCATTCACTGGAATAAAAAAAACATGTTTTAAAAATTGTACTTCATTTAATCAACAAGCATATAGCTGATGTATAAGCAATAAAAGAAAAGTAAATAATGGTTGCATTTGAGGCAAGATTAAACCAAGCCATTTCAACCTGTGGTGCTGTGTCCCCAGTTACCAAGAATGTAAAGCGTGTAATATTAACAATTATAAGTGTGATTTAAACATCCAACGCATACAATATGTTTCACTGCTCCCCTCCCTACATCCAGCTGATTTGCAAACATAATCACATTTTCTATTATAATATTATAATATTATAATTTCATAAAAAATATAAATAAAAATAAGTAATTATTCTGTCATTTAATGTTTTATATACTTTTTTTAGCCAGTTAATGTGTCACTTACCTCCAATACCACTGATCAGGGTAGGTGTTATTGCCAAGGATCGCAGCAACAGCCTCTTCATATTCAGGTGGTGGCATTCCCTGTCTCCAACTGTTTTATTTGCCTCGCTTTTTTTTTTTTTTTTTTTTTGAAGCATTGTCTATTTTTGTAGATCCATTTATCTTTTATTTCTGGTACAGAACAGCCACCCTGCTTGCCGACACCTTGGCCGCGATTTTTTTTCCAAATTTCTTTTTTTTTTTTTGTTTTGTTTGTTTGGTGGGGTTGTTTTTTTTTTTTTTTTTTTTTTTTTTGGTATCGTTCTTTTGTTGGAGAAGCAGCTGGAAAGAATTTTGTCTTCCATGGATATCTCCTCTAACAAAATTTTTATTTCCATGTCACTGAAATTGGCTTTTCGCATACGTTTCGTTTCCCGTTTTTCTGCAACTAGGACATCGTCAGGGAGAAAAAGTAAACGCTACTTTTAAAACAAATACATGCGCAGTAGCGCATGAAAATCGGGCCTACCCGGAAGCTATTTATAGAACTGCCTTCCCGCGCCGAAAGCTAGTGGAGCTCTATCGGCGTGTCCCTGCATACCACGTTAGTGGGGAGACTATCGCTGCTATAGCTTTCGGACCGAAAGGCTCTATCGCTACGATTGGCTAACGGTGTTTCTTGCATACGGGGCCAGGGAAAACACCTCAGCTGGTAAATGAAAGACATAGGTAAAAATATAAGTGAAGAAAGAATATATTTTATTCACTATTAAATATGTTGTTAAAGCCATAATCACAAATCACCAAATAATCCATTTGGAGTAAAGGCTGATCGAAAATTTCAAGGGGTTGTAAAGTCATTATCCATAATTGTACTGCACATTTTTCAAGAGGTAGACATTTATTTTTAATAACTGAAACAATTTTGGAGAATGAAAGCTAATTACTTTGAAACCTAAACAATTACAAGTGCCTTTCAATTTTGACCCACAGCAACAGCAATCTAAAGCTGCTTTATGTCAAGCCAAGAACTACACTATGAGATGGTGGCATGTTGTTTATACATCTTTAGTCTTATTTCATTTGTGTTAAATGGACATAACATGTTAAATGCTTTCCCCCAGTCATAACTGCCACTACCACCATCTCCCCCACAACCCTAAAAGGAGTCACATTTGCTTGGTGGATAGTGGAGGACCACAGCAAGTCACTGGTTTAAGACTCATCTTGGTCTGACTGGAAAACTTGCCCCATTTGTGGCAGTTGGGTACCCAAATGAAGGAAGGCAAAGCCAGGAGAAAGAAATGTTTGGGTTCCACCTTCTACATATCCTGTCTTAGACAAGGAGAACCATTACCACTAGCTGAAAACTGCACCTAGTATGGCCAAAGGGTTCCGAGTCCCTTTCTTTGTCATGCATTAGCATGGTTCTACTAGCTGGTTTGAATGTTTACATGATAAGGTAAAATGTATACAATGTTCTGGCTATTACACAAGTCGATATTCCTAAAATAGGAAGTAAAGCTGTGTGACCTCCACCAGGCTCCCCCCACCTTACCTTGACCACCCAGGAAGCACGTGACAAATCTCCCCTCCCCCAAGATGGAGCCAGGGCCGCCGAGAGCCAGCCCGGGCCCCGGGACAGACGACCTCTCCTGGCCCCTTGTACTTGTAATCGTAAATTATTTTCCCAGTAAAAGAAAAGGAGAAGAAGAAGAAAAAAATCCACTGACCAAGGCCGGGCCCCCTTGACAGCCGCGGGCCCGGGTACTGGGTACACCAGACCCCCTGTCCGCCCCTCTCGTCATGCTTGGATGGAGCACCCCGACATCAGGATCCACGCATGGTGCTTGCTGCACACCAACGTCACTAACCTTGCTGTGCTCCTTCTCCCACTTTTGTCTTATCTCACTCTTCAGTCCCTCGTAGTCGATGGAATGAAGAGGGGTTCCACTTCTAACCAAGATCATACGCCGTTCAGAGGCAGCCCGGATCACATACAACTCCCTATCAAAGCAGTCGAACTCTCTTCGCTCCATGGCCAAGAAAGAACTATACAGAAAAAGAAAAAACCTTAATAAAGCAAGGTCAGCAAATGTCCCACCAACCACTGAGCTGCAAGAACAGACAACAGAGACAACCTTCAGATCCAACGAAATACGTGAAGCACCACACGAACACGTACTGGAAGGACAGGCAACCTCCGCGCAGTCCGTCACCGCTAAATACAGGTAGTCCTCGGGTTACGACGGTCTCGAGTTACGTCGTTTCGTGGTTACGACGCTCATTCCGACTTACGAGGTCAGTGCATCAAAGAAAAGGAAGGCCATCACCATGGAGGTGAAAGTGGATAAAATAAGGCAATCTAAGAAGGGGAAACAGCAACAGAAATTGGCAGGTCATTAGGACTTAGTCGTTTGACTGTCGCTACGATTATCAAGGATAAAGATCGCATCCTTGAACACGTGACAGGATCTGCTCCTATGAAAGCGACATTGATAACAAAGCGTAGTGTACTGCACAATACTTTACTGTACTTATGTTTATTGATAATTATGTAGGGTACTGTGTTAGGATAGGTGTTTGGATAGGCTAAGTGTTTGCAGTACTGTACTGCTATTATGGTACAGTACTGTATGAACTTATACGTCGAAATTCGGTTTACGACGCCGCGTTAAGAACGGATCCCCGTCGTAAGTCGAGGACTACCTGTACAAAGACGTTACAAATCAAGACAAGTCTGCGCTCAAGGGTTCGAGGATTTTAGGGTAGGGCTGTACCCCGCATCTCCACCAATTTGTCGCATACCATTCGAACCGCAGCTGAGCGCAGACCACACAACAACGACAAAGACAAAATTCACGTTCCAAAACAGATTTAACGTAAAATAATGCAAGAGAAACATCTTATACATCTTTAACACCCACATAAAAAATAGATTAGAATAAACAAATAAAAATAAGTACAATAAAACAGTTTCCCTGTGCACAGGCGAGATACAAAGTAATCACACACCACCCGCACGCACTGAGGATGAGGGTAGACGGTTTACACAATGGCAAACAGTAGAACGAAGGACAATGAAGAAACGACGACAGGAATGTGCAAGGAAGATCTAAAAAAGAAACACAGTTCGGCAGCTGTATGCAAGCAGCATTATACCCTCAGACACAGTCAGGTCACTTGTATCAGTCCTTACGGCACGATAGAAATTCTCCTTTACCTTCGGTCATCTGCGAAGTATTTACCACAATTCAAAACGTCCTTGAGCAGGTGAGAAAAACAGATAGCACATGACGCGGCAGCCCCTTCCTTCCCTCAGAGCTATAAGTACGTACAGTCACGCCTCTGTGACTCATTTATCTAACTGTTAACCGAGTAAAAATACTTTGATACACAGCAATAACAATTAACGTTCCTTACTTGTTGACTAGCAGTGCAAGACTCATAAAAAGAGAAATATATTATTTTGAACAGGACACCTATACTGTATGTGAACGATATACAGTCACTATGCCACCTCGCTACTATATATGCCACTCTCGGTATTATACCACTTTTGCTCGGTCCCGACAAAATTCAATGCAAAATAAATTTACTATGCCACCACCTACTCTCGCCACTTTTGTGTGATTGTTAAGAGGCACAAGTTGTGAAATTCCGCGCAGTGCTCGATTATTAAAATTATTACGGTAGTGTGGAACATCGCAGTTAGGTGGGATGGAACGTATAGCACGCACTAAGGGAGGGTGGAGGCTGGCGATGGGGGGTGGTCGTTGTCCGGGTGACAGAAAGAGCGGGAGGGGGTCGACTAGCGACAGGATGCAGGTGCGCGGATGTGGTTGGGAGGGGTGGAGGACGAAGAGGTGAGGGGGAGAATGAGAGGAGACAGCTAGCGAAGCCGACGATTCTTGAGAGCTTTGGACTGACGGATAACTTGAGCAAATAAAGCCGTTTTTACGAACCCTCGGTATTATGCCACTCTCGCTACTATGCCACTTTTGCTCGGTCCCGGTAGGTGGCATAGTAGCGAGATTTGACTGTAATATGAAACGGAGAGAGAGAGCCCTTACAACCATTACTCCAGCGGTTCTCAAACAGGGGGGCGCGAAGGTGGTCATTTTTTAAAAGTTTCTTATACCGGTATTAGTGAAATTAGCTTACATTGCTGGCTACGGGGGATGCGCGGACATACCTTTGTTCGTCAGGGGGGGAGGGGGCGTCACAAATAAAAGGTTGAGAAATGCTGCATTACACTATCTTCCTTCGGGACCTATTTCTTTCTATCTCTCGACAGACAACATAACAGGTGATTTAATTCCGTGCTCAAAAATGACAGAACAGGACATATCACTAACTAAAATAAAAAAAATAATGCTATTTTCCAATTCTGACTTAGCGTAACATTTAAAAGATTCACGCAATCTCTTATAAATCTAGCTTAATTATAGTCTAATTTGTTTACTTTTCAATCTATATTTTTACCCTCCGCTTATGTTCCGATAGCACATTTCATAAGTCACTGGCTTTTGTGCCAAGGAGTGCTGAAAAATGCAAATGCGTAAACATACTGTAACCAATACGTCAATGGCTACGTAGGGTTGGGCTACGTTGAACAGGAAAAAAACACAAGATGGTTTCTCACGTTGAAATTTCTTTATTCAACTCTTTTCTCGGTTGCTGGCCTGCCTCCTCTCTGGCCCCCCACCGACTTGCTACTGTGATGTGTTTTGGAAGAAAAGGCCCCGACTAAACATCTACCTCTAACTATATACTAAGCAGACACGTGACTACTCGTCACCCAATCTACCTGTACCTAACGCTATCGCTCTAATACTAACGCTACTACTGCCTACTGCGCTATTCCCGTACCTACTACATCTGCCACCCCCGGCTCTAGTTCTCGATCCCCTCTATAAGTCACGGCGCCCTGTCAGGTCGTAAAAACGGACAGAAAAGGTTTCCCCCCACTGTCCGCTGTTACTGATCCCCGCCTACCTATAATTACCTGGCCTCGAATTAGGCTAATTCGTGACGCGTCTCCTGACACTAACCCTGACGCGAACCTTACACTAAACAATTTCATCGTACACTTCTAGAGTGCTACACTTACCCGGGGAAAGAAAAAAAATGTTTCCTTTCAATTACATTTGAAAAAAACGGAAACATCAACCCGAACATAAACAAGATTTCCCCGTGAACAAATCTCTACAGTCAAACTGCAGCATATATACCTAATTACCATAGCATAACAAGTATTACACATCCATGTACATCAATTCAATACAACAAAATTTCAGAACTCCCCTAAAGGTGTCTGTCAAAATAAAGCTGCTGAAGAAAAAGGTTCGACCGATCACACATCAGTTTCAATTACAGGTAAGCTGAACCACCTGTCCAACACCTCCATTACGTCGTTTATGGCTAACCATACAGACTGCATCATCTGGTGGGGAGCTTTCTGACTAGAAGCTAAAAGATTTGCCATCTCTTGTCGGACACCATGCAACTTCGCCCTGTCCGACTGATTACCACTTGCACATCGGTGCATAAGATTTAATCTGTCCACCGGTCGGCGGATTCTGTCAGAGCGGCGTAGAGGTTGCTGCTCTTCACTGTCGCTCTCTGCCATCTCCTCTGTTTCATCTTCCTCTTCACTGTCGCTCTCTGCTATCTCCTCTGTTTCATCTTCCTGCTCTACTTCCTCCTGCCGGTTTTCTGCAGGTACCGCTGCTGGAATAAACTCTGGTGCCTCTGGCCTCAACTCCAGGCCCACTTCGATGTCTGGAAATTGCACCGGTTCGTCCTCCTCACCATTTCCACAGTCGGGGGGTGTGGCTGCTACCTCGTCTGTGCGCTGTCTGGGATTGTTGTTTCTGGTGGTTCTTTCCTGGGCCAAAGGTGGTGCCCAGCCTAATGCACCCACTGGGAGTAATAGATTGCGATGGAGTGTCCGTTTTGGTCCGGAGCCGTCCTCTCGTTGAACTACATACACCGGTATATTGTTCATTTTGTCCATCACGATAAAAACTCCTTCCTCCCAGCGGTCATCCACTTTGGATGTAATTCGTGGCCCCATCTTCTTTACCAGGACTCTGTCTCCCACTTCTAAGGTAGCTGCCAAAGCTCCTGCATCATACCTTATCTTGTTCTTAAGAGAGGCCTTTTCCATTTGCTCTGTGGCCATTCTGTATGCACTACGGAGGCTCTCTTTCAGGTCCTGCACATACTGCCTGCAACTCTTCCCTTGTCGCTTCCCTATGTCCAGGCCAAATGCCAGGTCGACTGGCAGTCTTGGGTGCCGTCCGTAGAACAGGTAGGAGGGTGAGAATCCCGTGCTGCTGTGTATGCACGAGTTGTAGGCATGTACCACAGACTTCAGGTGTTTCCTCCAGTCTTTCTTCTGTTCAGTCTCTAGAGTTCGCAGCATACCGATCAGCGTTCTATTCCACCTTTCCACAGGTTTCCGCAGGGTGATAGGGCGTGGTCCTGCATTTCTGGATTCCGGCCAGGCTACACAGTTCTTGGATGAGTTTTGACTCAAAATCCCGACCTTGATCAGACAGAATTCTGCCGGGGAATCCATAAGTCATGAAGAACTCGTTCCACAGAGCCCTGGCTGTCGTTCGTGCTGTTTGGTCTCTCGTCAGTATTGCTTGCGCGAACTTCGTAAAATGGTCCATAATGACCAGTATGTTCTGCTTTTCCCCTTTGACCTCAATGGTGAGAAAATCTATGGTCAGCAGCTCCAGTGGGTGTGATGTCACGATGGTTGACATGGGTGCTTTCTGCGCGTGAGTCCCACTGCGAACGCACCGTTCGCAGCTCTGGATTTTCCTCTTGAGATCAGCCGCCATGAACGGCCAGAAAAAACGCATTCGTGCGTGTCGTATGGCATCGTCAAAGTGGGTGTGGTAGAGCTCATCGTGCACACCTCTCATCGCCTCCTGTCGCATGGAGCGGGGTACCACCAGCTGCACCCGGGTTGATGTGGCGTCAGACACACGCCGGTAGAGCACACCATGTTCTAGCACCAGGCTCTTCCTCTCCCTGGCGTATATCCTGGTCTCTGGCCCCGTCACTGTCAGGTCAGTTCCTTCTTTGAGCGCTTGGCAGACAGCGGCTATGTGAGGGTCTTGCTGCTGTAACTTCCGCCAGTCGTCGACTGTCAGGGTGGCAAAGTCTTGCTCCCCGCCCTCCGGCTCTAGGATGCCGTCCGGAATCATGTTTGGGTCCCTTACGACAGCTTCGACGGCTGGAGTGAAGTTGTCAGTGACGTCATTGTCACGTGACATGGGCGTGGTCTGCCGGGTTGTCTGCTGAATGGAATGTACTGGCCTTCCTGCACTTTTGGCTGTCAGTATGCTCACAACTGCACTTCGATTTACAACTTGTGGGGTATCGTCTTGAAATTTCCTCGCTTTCTCCAGTAGGAACCCAACTTTCTCTAAGGTGTCTCTGTATTCTTCATCTGCTTCTGGCGGGTCCTGCGGTCGCCTTGACAACCCGTCAGCATCGGTGTGTGTCGAGCCCTGTTTGTACACGAGGTCGAAGTCGTACAATGAGAGGGATGACAACCATCTGTGGCTAACTGCGTCTAACTTTGCATTCTTCAGCACATGGCAAAGCGGGTTGTTGTCAGTAACCACGGTGACGCGGGAGCCTAAGATGTAGTCGTGAAACTTCTCTGTTATGGCCCATTTCAGAGCGAGAAATTCTCGCTTGTGTGCGGGGTAGTTCACTTCTGTCTTGTTGAGCCCTCTGCTGGCGTATGCGATTACCTTGAGTTCGCCCTGTTGATGTTGGTACAGCACGGCTCCCAGGCCAGTGCCACTGGCATCACAATGCAGGATGAAGGGCTGGGACTGGTCAGCGATGTTGATACAATGAAACATTCCTGTCAATACTATCTATTTAGTTTCAGTAACTGATGGAATATATGACCTTTTTTTCTCTTTTGCCTTCAGATTACCCATACTTTTAACATTTGTGCAGTGTTTTAACTTTAAAAAACAATTAAAAACACTGTCTTAAATGCACAAATTAAAAATATGATTATTTCAAATATATTATTGTCTTGTTAGTTTTTCCATAGCTAATGTGTGATTCAGAAGTAAAAAAAAAAAAGAAAAAGAAAAAACGAGTTAAAAAGATTCTGTTTATGGCCACATTCAAGTGTGTGCACACTTCTATGCATACATACAAGAGTTGATATGTAACTGCAGATGTATGCACATAAGGGTGCATTTACATATGCAGGGTAAGAGCACACATCAAAATCCAAACCTAATTTTCAACATAAACGGTTGCATTCTTACTTGTTTATTACGGACTCAACACTGGCAGCATTTATTCCTGTACACAATGATGCATACAAATCATCGCCCAAAAGTTAAAGCGCTTTCATTACTCTAAAGATTTGTAAGGTAGCATACTTTTCATTCCAAAAAGCCATAAAACATACCAAGTACCTCCATTCACTAACTTTTCTCCAAAACCATCCTTTATAAAGTAATAGTGAACAAATCCTTTTGCATTAATAGTATCAAAATCTAAATTTTATCTTTAATATCACAATCTGATTTTGCTAAAGAATGAAATCCAAATGTTAAAAAAATTTTATAGATCCATATATTCAGTACAGTCACACTTCTCAGAGTTATGATTCTCTTTCCTATTAATAGCACAGACAAATGCCACATTCCACCATGTGATAAAAAGATTTTGCAGTTTTCAAAGGAGTTGAGCAGCAACAGCATCCAAAATATAACCCCATTTTATATCAAAGTTCTTGGTGTTCGTCTCCTGAGTTGACCGTCAGAATAATTTTGCCTGTATTGACATTTGCTTCCATCAACTTATGAGCTTCTGCAATTTTCTCAAGACTTAGGACAGTGTGAATAATTGGCTTGAATGCCCCGTTTTCAAACAAAGGTAGCACATCTTTAGTGAAGTTGGAGACCAGCTCTTGCTTGAACTGAAAGAAAAAAATAAACACTTGGTGATATCTAAAGTGAAAATAGTAAAAAATAAATGGAGGTGATGGTGGAAGAACTGTGAGGTAAGGATCAGCAGCAGAATCTAAAGGTGAAGTAGACTGACAAAAGTAATGACAATAAAAACAAATTTGACAAATATGATAAAACAAATTGAAAACAGTTTTAAAGCTGCAGATGGTAATGAATGGAGACCATGCTTTAGAGTTGTTAGGGATTTTGCCATTAACTATTAAAGGATGGTTTATAGCATTTGAAGAATTTGTGAAAATCAGAAAACGAATCACACATGGTAAAGAGTGCGGAGAAAAATTTGTTGTCTTGTAAAAATCATGCAGTAAGGAGCTGTGTACCTCAAGTGATCGAGCTCGAAGGGTTGTCCCTGTCAGAGTAATTCTTTTAGAAAGCACTTTGCGCAGAAAATCACCACTCACATCTCCACCACCTGCAATATACTGAAAGTGTTTTCATCACACAATTCTCAATTCTCAAAGTTCAGTCTAATGAAATTATCATACTTTTAAAAAAATACATGAAATGATCAGACAATCAGGAAAAGTCCTCTCATTAAAATTTTGTACTCTGAGTATGTGTACTGAACATTTAAAAATCAGACACTCTTAACAGATCTAAAAAGATATAAGAAAACAACTCAATAAACTGTGCAAGCTAATGGGAAAGAAGAAAATGAATATATATCAATGATAACTAAAGTGTGTGTGAATAAAATATGACTATTTGAGATGCAATTAGTAGCAGCTTTACAAGCAAACACAGAATGAGTGGCCTGATGGAAGCTGACAGAACTTTTCTGATAGGACATGCCTGTCATCGTGTAGAACTGCAGATACTTTTGAAAATGTCTACTTATTAGAGTCTGAAGACCACTCTGAGCCATCCAGATAACTTTTGAGCAGGTGTATACAACACTCAAGCTCTTCTTTTCCTTCACAAATAAACTGTTATCATAAAAAATATGACAGATATGTTCTACTTACCTAGAAGTCCATATATGATCCATCTACCGTCTACAGCAATGGCATTGAGATTATGCTCATACATGGAACTTCCAACACAGTCAAGAATGACATTTACACCCTTTCCTGGACATACCGTACACTTGCTCAGGAAAAGCAATGGTAATAAATTACAGTTCATTGGGTGAACACCTTAATATATTGATCCTTTAGGCAACATTAACTTGGTAACTTCCCTTATAGTATGGCGTATGTATATACACAAATATGAGAAGAAGTCCTAAAGTGTGAAGATCTTCTGTTTCAGAATTTGCATCTGTTTTGTGTTCAGTCTTCACATATAAGAAATTATCTTCATGTGATTATTTTGAAATATTATGATGAAATAAACCTTCAGGTTTCACAAAAGAAAATTGTGTCCACTTTATTCATTGAAATTCTTTTAACTTTTGGAACTCTATTTCTATTTGAATTCTAAAACTTTTATCCAGAGTTAAAAGTATTTTTACTTTTTTTTTACCAGAAGTAGTATCAATTACAGAGGTTACAAAAGCAGTAGAAAATTAAAAGATCAAAATATACATGATGGGTTTCAAGATCTAGATATCCCAGCTGCTAAGTGCTCTTTATAATCTAATCTAAAGCAAAACCAAATCCTACCTCCAGTGGCCTCCAGTACTCTAGCACCCACATTTTCTTCCTTATAGTTAAACCCTTCCACTGCACCAAGGCGAACTGCTGATTGGATTTTGGCGGAACTGCCAGCAGTGATGTATGGATGAGCTTTAGCCTGAATGCATAGCTGAATGGCTGCAGTTCCCACTCCACTTGCCCCAGCATGGATAAGAACTGATTCACCTGCCTGTACTTTTCCTAAAAACCATACACAACCTTTTTTCTTTAATATAGACACCAGGACACTGCTTGACAGACTCTCTAATCTCTCTCTCTTTCTCTCACTCCTTTTTCCCTTTTGTATAAAACTGAGCAGAGGAGAGCTCACCAACAGTGTGGAGCAGTTTAAATGCTGTGAGCCACACTTCTGGTATAGCAGCAGCTTCTGTAAAGTCCATCCCAGATGGGATTGGCATAAGTAGCCCTTCAGGTGACACCACATATTCTGCATTGCCACCACCTTTAAAGTCAATGGTGTTAATATTTTGAAGTTTTGTGTTTTATTTACAATCCAATTAATGACTGACATAATTATAGTGCAAAGAAATGTTGCATCTTCACTCAACCAATATTCTGTTTTAGTGTCTTATGATTAGCTGCAAGAAAATTCCTCATATAAAAGAACATAACATGTAAAAAAAAAATAAAAAAATTAATGGTCTTTGATATTTAAGTGGTATTTAACTATTAAAGATGCATTAGACATGAAAGCTTATTTACATTAAGTGGTAAAATGTAACATAAAACTGAAAGATTGTGGATACACTATGACATAAAGTACTTTTAAGCAACAATTTTGTAGCTATATTAAAAAAGTGTTGATAGCAATACTGATGGTAGATTCTGTGATGTATTAATACTTGTAGCTAGCCTATTCCTAAAAATGTGCATTTTATTATTGAATGTAATTCTGAAAATTCAATAAATACCTGATAAAAGAGTCATTACTCTGTCACCAACTGCCCACCGCCCACTGCATCCAGGTCCTAATTTACTTATAATACCAGCAGCTTCCAGTCCCAGAATGTCTGTCACACCTGGAGGTGGTGGATACATCCCACGCCTCTATATACATTTCATTTGAAAAATATGTAATAATGATAACATTGTAAGATCACGAAAACATAGTTGGAATTTTGTTTATTATAGGGTTAAGAAGACTATCCATAATTTGACTATTTTAAAAACTATAGTCTGACATAATAGCTGTACAAAAGGTCATCATTTCCAAAATATTTTGTAAAAATTGATCTAAGCAGATCAGACAAACGTTAAAGAAAAATAATTTACTATTTTCTTACTTGCAGTGTATCAGCCCTGTTGATTGCTGTAGCTTTGACTTGTATCAGTATTTCCTTACTGCCTGGTGTGGGAATAGGAACTTGTCCAATATAAAGGTTCTCAGGTCCTCCAGGCTGGTCTATCTGAACTGCTCTCATCATGATCTGAGTCAAAGTTATCATAATTAAAGTACTGTCATTTACTTTTGGCAAATTAATTACATATAAATACAATGAACTATGACTTAACAGATCAGGAAAAAAACGTCAGCTTTTAAATAAATGAAATAGGTAAAAATATAAGTGAAGAAAGAATATATTTTATTCACTATTAAATATGTTGTTAACGCCATAATCACAAATCACCAAATAATCCATTTGGAGTAAAGGCTGATCAAAAATTTCAAGGGGTTGTAAAGTCATTATCCATAATTGCATTGCACATTTTTCAAGAGGTAGACATTTATTTTAATAACTGAAACAATTTTGGAGAATGAAAGCTAATAACTTTGAAACCTAAATAATTACAAGTGCCTTTCAGTTTTGACCCACAGCAATAGCAATCTAAAGCTGCTTTATGTCAAGCCAAGAACTACACTATGAGATGGTGGCATGTTGTTTATACATCTTTAGTCTTATTTCATTTGTGTTAAATGGACATAACATGTTAAATGCTTTTCCCCAGTCATAACTGCCACTACCACCATCTCCCCCACATAGCTGGTTTGAATGTTTACATGACAAGGTAAAATGTGTTCAATGTTCTGGCTATTACACAAGTCGATATTCCTACAATAGGAAGTAAAGCTGTGTTAATGTGTTTTCATATGGCCTTCTCAAATTTGACGGGTGCAAAGGTCGCTTTTGACGCTTATTTTTTGCATTAGGACCTTTTTCTTCTGTCACTTTGATTGCAATGTATACTATAGTTCCCATTATTGGTAAATGGTCTTAATATTGTCACTGGTCTTTACCGTGATAGTATCAATTAAATAAGTACAGTCACGCCTCTGTGAAATGTACACTGCCTACAGCAGGACTGCTACGTGGACCGGCAGCACGAGTGACTAGCACTACTAATACCTTTATCTACTAACTCACTTATCTAAATGTTAACTGAGTAAAAATACTTTGATACACAGCAATAACAATTAACGTTCCTTACTTGTTGACTAGCAGTACAAGACTCATAAAAAGAGAAATATATTATTTTGGACAGGACACCTATACTGTATGTGAACGATATAATATGAAATGGAGAGAGCGCCCTCACAACCATTACACTATCTTCCTTCGGGACCTAATCATTTCCTTGCTATCTCTCGACAGACGACATAACAGGATTTAATTCCGTGCTCTAAAATGACAGAACAGGACATATCGCTAACTAAAATAAAAAAATAATCTATTTTCCTATTTTGACTTAGTATATTACTTAAAAGATTTACGTAATCTCTTATAAATCTAGCTTTATTATAGTCTAATTTGTTTACTTTCCGATCTATATTTTTACCCTCCGCTTATGTTCCGATAGCACATTTCATAAGTCACTGGCTTTTGGGCCAAGGTTTTGTTAACTTGTAGTCGGTTCTAACGACCATCGGCCTCTTACGATGTCGGGCATTTATAACTCCATTATATCAGTGACCGATAAATTTGTGCCAGCAAAACTACGCCCACTCTGGAATCATCCTGCAGGTTAGAAAAAAAAAAGTTCTAGGATTCAGACTCCAGGGAGTAATCTCGATCTGTTGCTATTCGTCAGCGTAGAATGGATAGTGCTACCACTCTTTACTTTAAACTCAAGGACAGCCAAGAACACCAAAAGCCTGTCTGCGTAAAGACATGAATATAATAATATAGTTAATGGCCTACAGAAAAAATGGTTATCCGGGAACAGAATGCAATTGAAAAATTTTTAAGATCAGAGCAAGTTCGTGATCGTAGGGCATTATTAGAATACAATGTAACGACAACAATAATAGAAAACAAGCTATGTCGACACTATATTCAACAGTTTGCACTTGTTTTTGCGAGGGCAGATTAATCAGCAGCGAAAGTTTATTTGCAGTTTTACTGTTGCCAAGATTTGCAGATGGTAAAGTAGATTAGTCGGTAAAATGTTACAATACAGATGCAGGATGGGGCTTTCAGAAACTGCTTCGTAGGTGCAGGTTGAATACCGATAACAAAAAGTGAAACCAGAATACCGTTTTAATAAGGAATAAAGTTTAGTCAGTCATAATGGGTTTGGCCATAGCCATACATGCTCTCAGCAATTTCAGTCTTGTTTTACATGCTGAGACTGGTTGTTAGTCATAAGTAAATTACAAATTTGTTTTCAGTTTGTTAGTTGAGTGTTTCAATAGTAAACACATTGGTACAAATGTATTATTCGAGGGTGCATAGCACGAAAAGCAAAGGGACAATTATGGAAATTAAGTGCTTGAAAAGAGGTATAGGGTACAATTCAATTATTTAGGGGAGATGGGCTGAGCAGAGGGGATGGGGCGTGGGCTTGTCAGCCATTAATGAACCAGGTAATAGGGATATTTAATTTTTTGAATTGGAAAAACCACATTTCCTCCATAGTAACAAGGAACTCAAGTCTTAGGTAGCAGAAAAGGTCTCTTCAAAATCCTTCGAAAAATCAGTTGCTCACTTATTCATTAAAATTTCTTTTGAGCCTTTTAGCATATACATCAGCGTTAAGCAAGGCTCTAGCCCAGCCTCTTGCCAGGGGAAGAGAAGCTATTGAAAGCTGCAGCTGACAGAAGAGCATGTAGAAAGGAGTGCAAGGATTCCATCAACTCAAAACCACAAGTTACAATACACAGATCTACACACTGTAATAAATGCTCATTTGTACATTAGCCTTTTTTAGCCACAGCAAAGTATGTAATGATGGGATACACCATCCATGGTCACCTCTGACTGAAAGAGGCCTTGTGTACATGTTCACACAGTGGTAGCTCCCAGGAATATGTTACATGTATCATTGCTAAAATGAAGAATACAAATTTACGTAATTTATCTGTTTCTTTCCAGGTCCAAAAACCATTTTTTTCTGGGCACCACTAGGAAAATGGGTAGGTATTCATAATGTTGATTTGTAAAGTCACAGTGAATACTAGAGTAAAACTGTGTAGAATAGAAACAAAACTGCCGATATAATCAGAACATATATAACCAGGGCTTCTGCTTACGCAAAAAATTGCGTACAGTACGCATTAAAAGTTCGGAGGACCCCTTCACTTTTCGTCTTTGGGGTCCCATTCAAATTTGGGTGAAGAACAGAGACCCCTTAAAAATCTGAAGAAGGGGTCCCTGGGACCCCAAAGAATTTAGCTTTAGCAGAAGCCCTGTATAACTAATTATTATTACCTATTGCATTATGAAAAGTTAGTTGCTAGATTATAATGTAGACCCACCCACCAAACCCAAGCATATATTTTTTTCAAGAAGCAAAAGTAGTCTGAATAAATTTTTTTTTTTTTTCAATCTTCAAATTTTTTTACAACCTGTTTTCTGCAACTTCATTCTTCTTTTGTAAGCTCACAATTTATTACTGGCTAATTCATTGATGACAAAACTGATGTCATTCTAATAACGTCTGCAAGTGAACTGAAATGATTCCATCCTTTACTACTTTAGTGTCATGAATATCTCATTTTTCTTCCTTAACTTGGGAATCTTGGTGTTTTCCTCATCAATGCATCTTTGTCTTATGAATCTTGCATCAGTTCAGTCTGCAAGTCCTTCCTTGAGCTTTGCAGGATCAGTCCTGTCCAACCTTTCCTGTCAGTTTTTGCCACCAAGAAGTTCATGTCTGCTTTTGTGTTTATGTATCTGGATAGTAAACAGTCTGGAAGTAAACAGTGTGTTAAACACATTTGTAAATTTATTTGTCATTACCTGATGATATAATTGCTTTTATGAAGTACAGACCTGAACAATATAAATCTGACATCTTGAACTGTAAAGAAACATCACCAAACTCTAGGCATTCTTTGTACTGTCTCTCTACATGACTGTCATTATTCTCTCATTATTTCTTTTTGTGTTGTTCTCTAAATATGTAAAGCGCGGAGAGCCAGTGGCATGCTAGGATTCTGTAATTGCCAAAGTTGCATGAAAGAGACAAGAAGCATGCTTGAAAGGAAGCCATGTTTGTCGAGAGTCAACCCTTGTGGTACTACATGACTTCACTGAGCAGAGCAATAGGCAGGGTTACTAGCGGTTAATACCTGTCTGAGTTGCTGATTGCCTTGCCAGCTGAGTCAGTTTCTTCTGTCTGCTTGTATTGCCTTCCTCTCAGTTGTTCACATCAGATGAGAGAAATTCAATAGGCTTCATTTGTTCTTCTGTGACCCCACCATTAGGAATTGTCTCTCTCTTAAAACTGTGTGAACATTTTAAGCTTTCAAGTCTGTCCTGAAAACCCACCTCTCATAAAATTATCGCAACCAAGTGAACTCTTCTGCTTATTGCTTGCTTCTTTATCTTCATCCATACACTCTATTTATATTTGCCACAGTGTTATCCATTAACTGGCACTTGTGTTTCTTTGTTGTGTGGTTGACTCTGTGTGTTTGTAGTCTTTCATGCACAGTGTATTTAGTTCTCCATAACACTGAACAGTAATTAATAGTAAATTTTGTTGTTAAGATTCAAGGTTTTTCCAATAATGTATGCTCTTTCCATTATTTCAGATATTAGTGTTTGCTGGTTTGAAAGACATCACACGACCACCAGAAACTCTGAGTGTATATCAGAATACAGCATTAGCAGGAACTGGTAATTTGCTTTCTGATGCAACTACCGCTGTTTCCATCTTTTAAACTCAGCCTGGTTATAATCTTCTCATCTTGGTTAAAATTTCTGTTAATTGTACAGTATAGTAACGCATTGTCTAAATAAGTATTTTAAAGCATCTTTGAGTTAACTTTTTTATCTGTAAATCTTTGGGAATAGAATTTATAACATGCAGCAACCAGGAAAGCTGGATTGTAATGAATTACAGATCTTTATAGTAGATTTGAAAATTTAGAAATTGCAATTGTATCTCTTTCAAGCAAACTTCTTCATCTCACCACATTTTATTAGTTTAAAATGAAAGATATAGAAAAGTAGCCACATGTCACAAAACTACAATTTAAAATGAGTAGGGTAAAAAGGAACTGCTTGTACCTTTAGGCAATATAAAAGCATGTTTTAAATGTTTTGGGATTTTTTTTTTTTTTTGTGCGTGGAAGAAAATCAACACACAAAAGCTTACCTAAAATGACATTTCAGATTATTTCTGAAGATGGGTCACACTACAAGCTTTATATTTATGTAAAATATTCAAGTTATTAAGTCTTTTTAGTAAAATAAACTCATTTTAAATTGAATGAAGATTATCCAGAGTGAAAGAAATGACAAGTATTATGATAATTCTGATGACTCCTCTGCACAAAACTTTCAGGAAGCACCTAATCCACAGTCAATGTTCTTTAGAAATTATCTTGTCTTTGTTTTCACAGGAATGATATGGGCCCGTTATTCATTAGTGATCATTCCCAAGAACTACAGTCTGTTTGCTGTTAATCTTTTTGTTGGCTTAACTGGACTGTATCAGTTGGGCCGGATCTACAAGTAAGAGCTCTTTTGAATATTTATAAAAATTAAAATATATTCCTTGCATTGATCTTAATACCCTGTGGTTAATTTGTAAGGTCATTTTCCTAAATTAGAAATATTGAAACTGCTATTGAAATTTATTCATTTTTTTTAAAAGTATTTTTTAATGCTTATGTAAGTAGTAATATTTTCTTCCAATCTTAGAGAGTTGTGCACTATTTTAAAAGAAGAACAACAGGACTGTAAAGATAGGAATAATTTATGGAATTTGGTTGTTGGAAAGATAAAAAAAAAGTAGTTTATGCCTTTCATGTGCTGCTCTTTAATAGACTTGGAAATCTTCATTCTTTTGATTTTATATTGCATTAATTCTAAAGTGCATCTAAAGTCAAATTTATTTGTATGAAAGACATTAATGGATGTGGGTTTTTTTTTAAGTCTGAGTCTGTCAAAAATAAAAAAACAGCCATCGTAATGACTTGAGTTACAAATATAGTATTGTCTAATGTTTCAGATGTATAGCAGGAATGTGTTCCTCAAATAGGCAAAGCCCCTCTTCCTTTTTTTCGTTTTTTCTTTTTTTTTTTTTTTTTTTTTGAAAGCAAAATGAGTCATTTTAATTTTACTCAATTGAAATGCACTTTAAGAAGGGAAGTCTCCTAACCTAGATGTTTATTTGAGGAAGGGAAGGAATGGGACTGAATACAGCAATTTCTTTGAATGCATTAAATAAAGGAACTGCCGACTCTTGCCTTGGTTTAAAATATTATGGTAGACTCTGAAAGCATGAGAAACTTCTGAGCCACTGGCTCAGATTTTTAGCATTTTGACCCTTGAGGTCAACAGATATTTAGCATCCTACTGTATCAGCTTGGTTTGCCACCAGGTTTGTTTGATCCTGCAAGAAGGTAAACAATTATAGAAGTTTACTTTTTTAAAATTCTATTTTTTCCGTTCTTGCCTGGAATAATAATAAAAAAATAATTGTGTAAAGTAGTTTATTCATTGTCAGATTTGGTCCATATCTGTCCTTTTTTCTGTTGCTCCACCCCTTCTTTTTTTCTTTTTCCCAAACCCATCTAATCCCAATTTCCTATCTTATTCACAGTTTTGTCATTTTGTTCATGCTTGTCATTCAAGATCCATTAACTCTCCCACCACTACTGCTTTAAGCAATAGATGACATGTCACAGATTGTCCCTTCATCTATGCTAGATGACACATTGGTGTGTGGCCAGCTCTCAACTGACAGCCCCTGGCTTTCATATCAGAACAACCATTCTTTTGTTTTGTGGGGGACTTCAACATTTCAGTATCTGTATCTGTAACATAATTTTATACTAGTTCGTATTATTAACCTAGATCTTGCTCTTACCTGTACTGAAAGACCAGTTTGTCGCTTTGTCTGATCTGTACATAGTGGTCTTTAAATCTGGCATGGTCGACCTTACCAGGATAGTCCTTTATATCACTTAGACACATGAGGTATTCAGCTGACAAGATGGTTATTCTACTTGGAGTGTCTGTACTAGCATTTTCAATGATGACAGTTGGCCAGAATCATCCTTCCATAGTTTCATTGAGCTATTTGCTAAATTAGGCAACGTTGTCTTCAGGATAAAAAAGATGGGATTAGGGAATATCTATTCATTATGGGGAAAATAAATGTTTTTTTGAGGCATGTCTGCAGATACATACGAAAGTCTTTTTTTGTAAGAGCCATGTTTTTTCGGTGTTTATATTATGTAGTGTGGAGTGCTAGTGGACAAATAAAATTATATGAGCAGGCTGTCCTTTCATACAAGCCCAGATTCTGATAGACCATGGTAGAGGTGGCTGAAAATTGACAGAAATAAAAATGCATACTCCTGCCATTATACTGACATAAAATTGAGAGGTTAGTTACCTCAGCAGATGTTTTATAAAAGTGATCGCATTTTGATTTTGATGATTGCTACTAATATTTATAAACTGTAATGCACAAGATTGTTGAGAAAGTTGATGTGTTTTCTAATATTTATTTTAATAGGGACAGAACAGCTAGGGTAAAATGAAAACACTAAACAATTTTTTTTCAATTTGTTTTTTAAATTGCTTTTAATCTTTCATTTGATTTTGATTTTTTGAATGAGTTCTTAGTTACAAAATTTTGGAAAAAAAACGTTCATACTAAAACCATAGCTATGCATATAGTGTTGGTAAATGGGGATTAGATTGCAATCCCTAAGACATCCTTGAGACTGTCATAAGACTAATTAGGCATGAGATACATTTTTTTTTTATCTTTACTGAAACCCAAAAGTGATATCAAACTGCAGAATGTTTGTATGTGAAATTCACAGCATTTTTTTCAAGATGTAAAGCCATTGTAAAGTTTAATTTCTGTACTGCCCCTGTCTTACCATATGTGGAGCATTTCATAAAGACAGAGATTTAGTTTGTTTTTTCGTCAAGTGTAGCCTATTTTTAATTTTAGTTAGATGTTTGGGAGCAATCTGCTGCAATTACATCAGTGTAAGTTTAATATAGCCCTTTTCTGCCCAGTGTTCTGGAAAAGATTGTTCTTTCTCAGCTTGCACACATGGATCAAAATCATCTCCTTTATCCAATCCAGTGAGGGCCATAGTACTGAATCTGCACTTCTTAAGCTACCAGTTATCTGTTCCTTAGTGCTGATAATGACAAAATGTCTTTTCTTGCTTTGTTAAACTTGTTAGCTGCATTTGACATTGTTGATCATTCTGTACTTTATACAGACCAGCACTCTTGGCATTCGTGGTGTTGCTCTGTGCTGGTTTTGATCCCATCAGAGGCACCAGACCCCGACTGTGAACAGTGTCTACTCTGATGCTTTTGTCCTGTCCGTCTTGGGTTTAACACTTTTTGCATTTTACACATCCCTTTTCTCTGATGGCATGACGGGAATGCATAGCTGACATAAACACCTGAAGGATCCAGGACAGACTACAACTGAATGATGAAAAGACTGAACTGCTACTGACTTGTTCCAAAAAAATCTCTTGGTCATCCTTTTCTTCCTTGCTCTCTTTCTATAAGCAGCTTATCTATTCCTTTCTTGGATTCTGTCCACAGTTTAGGTGTCACTCTTTATTAGAATTTGACTTTTCAACACCATATTTCTCATGTCTGCAGAATTGCTTGCATTGAACTTTGTATGATTAGTTCCATTTGTCATTATCTCACCACTGAGTCAACCAAAACTCTGTGTTTTTTGTGCTCTTGTGGACTGACTGTTGTAATTGACTTTTGGCTGACATTCCCAAATATCTTCTGGATAGACTCCAGAAAATCCAGAATAATACTGCTCATCTTATCTGCAGATCATTGAGATCTAAACATATAACACCAATGATTTGTATTTCACTGGCTGGCTTTCTGATTGTATAGGCTATTATCTTTCCCCTCTGTTTCTGGGACCGATCTTTGATACCTCTTTGAACTTATTGTCATCTTTACTCCATCATGACTGTTCCATTTATCTTCTGACACCAGGTTTCCTCGAGTCCTATATGGACAGTAGGTTGGTTTTTTTCTATCAAGCTCCATCAGCTTGGAGCAAAAGACCTGTCAGCTTTTATTTTGCTGGTTCTTTGACCACCTTTAAGTCCAAACTTAAGACATCACTGACTTCATCCTACTATGTCCAAACCATGTGCTTGTGTAATGTGTTTCTGTTGGGTTTATCTGTTATATGTGTACATGTGTGTATGGATGGGAGCATGTAAGTTTATTTTTGTGCAGCCACTTGGTCTTGTGATCCATCACTTTGCAGTATCACATGTATCCGGATGATACTTAGCTCCTGGCATCTTGCCAAGCTTGCTAACCCCAGTATAGCCTATGCACATATGCTTAATCACCTGGCTCCATCAGCATCACTCACTTTCTTCAGATCCACCATCGCTTTCTCCATGTTTGTCAGAAATCTCAGTGTTATTTTTGGCATATCATTGTCCTTTGAGGATCATGTCAATTCATTTTGCAAATCCATCTTTCTTGAACTGCGTGGGATTAGCCGCATCAGACATCTCCTCTTTGTTGCCTCCACCAAGCAGCTTATGTCGGCATTTGTGTTGTCCAGGTTCATCTATTGTAACTCTCTGTTCCTAGATCTTCCTGGCCGTCAGAGAGCTCAGAACAATGCTACCAGAATTGTATTTTATAAGCCAACTATGCCACACTGCTTCTTCATGATCTCCATTGGCTGCCCGTTTGGGCTCATCAACAAGCTTTGCTATCATGTTTGTGGTCTTGCCCCAATCTGTTTGACCTTGTGTTGCCATACCAGCCTCGCAGGTCAGTTTACTTGGCCGACGCCCGATTTCTCTCAATTCCATATATATGACTGAAGATGTTCGGCCATCACTCTTTTTCCTTCTTCGGCCCCATTATTTGGAATGACCTACCTACATCTCTCCATAGCAGAGTCAGTACAGCATATCTCTTTCAGAAACACCTACTATAACTCGTCCAACCTTTCTCGGGCGGTCCAGTGGCACAGCGGTTAGCACCTGTCACCAATACAAGGTTGGCTGTCCTGGGTTCAGCTCTCATCCTATCTCTGCATTCCTTCATGTTCTTGATTGCTGACTGGTGCATGTTCTTATTTGTATGTTGTGGCTGCTCGTACTCGATTGTGACATCTACTTCACACAGCCTCGTTCCTCATTGCCTCTGGTTTCTTGTGAAACACATCGAGCTCATCTCCATGTGGGGAAATGTGCTATACAAATCCTATTATTATTATTTAGGATTGATCTGTTTTGTTTATTTGTCAAGTGCTGTGAGCAATTTATTTTGGAAAAGTGATGCATAATTTATTTTTTTATTTCAGAGAAGTTTATTGTTCTTTAACAGTTGCATTTTTTGTTTTGTTTTTCTTCTCCTTTTATTCTATAGTTTTATTTATTTATTTATTTTTGCAGTGTGTTTTAATTCAGTCTCTTTACCAGCGTTGTCATAAAAGAATAGATTTGTTGGTGACTCCATTTTGTTTTCATTAATTTTGCTTTGTTGATTCATCTTTATTAGACATCCACAATCTTAATTTGTCAGTGTCAGGTTTAGCAGTTGGTCATAGCGGGGATTTTATTTCTTTTATTAAAATGATTACTATAAAATATGAAAAATGTGATGAGAATTTATTGGGTTAAAAAAAAAAAAATTATGTCCTGTATGAGTGTTCATTCTGAAGGGTTTCTAAGATCTACATTATTGAATATGATATACCTTGGGACTTTGTCAGTCAATTAAATGATATTTTATTCCCTTTCATAATATATCTGAATGCACATGTTCTTAGTCCTAATTCTGAGGGGATCTGCACCCTTTGATAGTTGTTATTGGCCATCCTCAGCTCATGAAAGCACAATACTGGGTCCAAATATGCTGCATTTCCTGAAATAAATAAAATGATACAAAAAAATCATGTAAACATCATCTGTCAACCTGACTCAGATAGCCTGCTTTATTTTATCATAACTTGACTGTTGTAATGCTCTTTTGTCTAGGTGACTGCTTTATCTTATCATTCAATTACAGCAACTCTAGAACTCTGCAGCATGCCTCATGCACCAGGCCCTGCAATCCAGATCATGCAAAATCACTTATTCATATTTTCCACTGGCTTCTTGTCTATCCTCTACACATTCTCATTTCCCTGACCTCAGCCAGTCATTCATCCTTTGACTGGTAACCCTCACTGGGGAAATACATGGATAGAAGTGGCAGCTAACAAGGTCTGCCATTCACATCTGTCTTGGGCAGGTCCAGCACAGGATGATTAATCCACTCCCTTAAATTTGTAGGTCTATTTTGTTATGGACCAATTCATCTGATGAGTGTTAGTATCATGATTTTCTGTAGGGGTTTACTCACTTAGCTATTATCTTTCCCTAGATTTCCCACAGGCTAGGGTGATGGTAGGGGTGGGGGGAATGGTGTTATGCTCATGTCGACCAGTCCCCACACCAAGTGGTCCAAAAATGTGAAAACCTCAGAACCTTAGAAAAATATTCTGTATTTATGTGATTCAACAAAACCTCCCAGAAACATAGAAATAAAAGCAAAATCTATAAATCTAGAAGTTGAAATGAACATGCTTCATTATGCTCGTGTTTGTCAACTTCTCCCCACAACAAGTGGTGCAAAAATGACCTCACTCACCTAAGTGTTTATTATTATTTTAATATTAAATATTCTAAAGGGAAATATGTATCATGAATGAATGATAAACTGGCAGATGATCGGGAGACAAAAAGGCTATAGTTGGCACAAAGCGAGGAATATAAACAATAATTTTAGATTTCAATTAATTTGGGAAGGATAGGCATCATTAGAGATTGCTTTTCTCATAAATGAGGCAGTGCATAAAGAGCATGCAAACATATCTGCAGACTGGGCAAAATGCAGAATTGGCAGCAGAGTTATTTTCATTAAGCCAGTTTATCACATGTTTGCTAGTATTTAATGTAATATTGTTTGATTACAATTACCCCAAACAGCTATTTAAAGCAGTAAATATATTTGTGCCAAAATTATTTTCAGTACATGAAAGAAACTAGGCACCAAAAGTTCTGCTGTCTTTGTCTCTTGGTTAAAGTTTGGGTGTTGACTATGTTGTTAATAATGAAAAAAATTGCTTTGGCTTGTTTTTTATTGCAGCTATCGGCAACATCTAAAGAGATTGGAGGCTTCAAATGAAAATCAACTTGCAAACCAGAATGCCTCATCTGATCAATGAACTGGGAACTTTGTTACAGATTTATCTTCAGCTGTGATCTAGAAAGTTGTTTTTATCCAATCTTTGTCCACCCTCCCAGTACAAATTGTAGGCAAGTTAGTAAAAATTGTTTGCCTTCAGAATGCATCTCCATTTTGTAAGTGTGTGTATGTATGCATGTGCACGTGCATATGCTTGTATGTTGCACATTGATACAGCAGGTTGCTTTGTGACTATGTGAACAAGTTGTTTAGACACTCTGTACTTCTTTTTCGTGATAAATATATGGCACTTTCTTGCACAGAAAACTGCTCAAATATTGTGAAAGGACAGTTTGCAAGTTCATATGTTTACAAAAGATATTAAAATGAGAAGTTTAATAATTTGATAGTCATCAATCAGACATAACTTCCTGACAAGTGTTAATAGGAGTCTGTCCTTTCTGGTCTGGAACCTATTTCTGCTACTTTAGAAAGTAATATGAAAGGCAATGACACCAGTGTCATTGAGTATGAACTCAGCTTGCAACCCGAATGTGTGATAATCCTTTTCTCTGATTTGTTGATTTGTACAGGTGACTGATAATAACTGATTTCACTAATAACTTTTGTCTTTGATTAATTTCTCTTTACTGTGATCAAGCTATTCCTTGTATCATTGTAACATTGTATCATTGCATTGCAACAGTATGACTGGTTATCTTGGTTTCTAACTTAAATTACTAGTGCTGGACTTGCAATAAGAAAATGAATCTTCTGACATTGGTGGCAGGGAGGTTGGGGGTGGTGGTAATGGAAGAAAGAAAAAAGAAAGCAAGTGTATATGCTAAAATGGGTCTATAAATCAGATTCATTATACCAGCAGAGAGTTAATATGTATTGATGACACCAAAATTGTTACAGCTGCCTATACCACATGAATCTTTTTCATTTTTTGGATACAGTTCTGAAGCTTGATAATTCTTCCTCCTTCATCAGCTCTAATAAAGTGATTTACTGTAATGCTGTAAAGTCTTTCCTCCTATTCTTGTCTCCTCCCATGTTACGTGAGTGTTTAAATAAGTGTCAGTTCTTCTGCTACTTCTTTTCAATCCTTAATCTGTTTCATGTAACTGCTTTGCACAGTGATTACATTGCATGTGCCAAATGATTTGTAGTGCCCTATTTTTCAAAAATCTAGTTTTAGTCCTTTATTCCAGTTTTTATTTGCCATATACTTGTCTTTAAAGTTTGTTCAGAAAACTTCAGATTTTATAAACGGAAACAAGAGAAATACTTTTTTAGTTTGGTCTTTAAAATGTTAAGTAGAAAAAAAAATTGAAAAGGCAACGTTTCATAAAAAGACTAATAATGATATTAAAGTTGTTAAATGATGCTGTAACATTTTAGCTTTAATGGTATTAGAAAATCGATGTCATGAATCATGTTCAGCAAGTGCATTTTTGTCTTTAATAAAGTTAAAAGAAGTAGCTCTCAGAAAATAAAAAGAAATTGAATCTGACGAAACAGTTTATAATTGGTGCCAGAGTATAAAGATCTTGGAGAAATCCTATAAAATTATTCTAAAGATTATCAGATTTGCATGTCTTGTTTACACAATTGACTCTCATATGTGTGTGTTTGCATTTGTGTGCACGTGCATGCTTGCATGTGCCTGTATTTTTTCAAGGATTTTAGGAATTGATATTTATCTTTTAAAAAACATTTTTTGATCCTCCTGTTTACCAAGAAATAAAACTGTAATTTCTTGGTATTCTCTGAGGAGATAAAACTGTTTTAACATTAAATTACTCAGAAATTTAATGCATTTGCCTGTTAAACTGTTTAAAAACAGGTTAAACTTCATCTCCATTTTTATCATGCTCTGTCTAATCAAATGCAAGCCAAAGCCGGTGGCATAATAATGTTTACATGTGATTATTTTTCACAGTATGGAACAGATGAATTATAAAGGTGGAGTTTAACGTGAAACTTAAAAAAAAAAGAAAATCAATCCAAATAATTGCAAGGTGAGTGAACATGTTAAAATTTGTAGTAGTAATTATAAACAGCAAAAAATGGCAAACACATTCAAAACTTCTTTAAATTATTCTTTATATTTGTGTTGCTTCTAGCTCATGTCAACAAATAACAGCATTCCTCATTTCCTTCCTTTTGACACATTGTTTATCTTTCATGAATATAATATTTTTTTCTACAATTTTGGAAGAGAACGGGGGTTTTTACAGCATCCTAAATTTTGTTTGAGAAGTTTTTCTTGCCCACTTTAAAGTGGATCTTGATGCAGTCAAGTTTGTCATCTTTGTTAAGAAAAAATGTCATGTCATTTTGCAGCATTAGGGTAAAAAGCAAGAACAAAAACTCAACAGAACAGAAAGCCTCATTCTTCAGCACTTATTTTCAGTTTCGATGTGCAATGGTAGCAAGCTATTTTTTGTTATAAATCAAATGTTTTACTTCATGTAATTTAAGATTCAGGTTTGACTTGCTGTGATGTATGCTAAATGATTTTATTTATAAAATTCTGAATAAAATACTGCTTTTTCACTATCAAAAGTGGACAGCTAAGCAGAAAGTAGAAGTTGGCTGCCTGCATTAGTAGCCTTTCCTGCAAAGTGGGATCCATTGCAAAGGATTCCTGAGACAGCTTTTAGTTTTTTAAGTATGTACAAAATGCTGCTTATATGTTTCATTATACCTCCCATGGAGAGAGAGCAGGATACAGAGTTCAGTACTTAAAAGTAATCGTGCTTAAGAATGGTATCCTTTAGAGACTGTAGTGTCACTGAAGTGTTGGTGGGACTGGCTAGGCTCTGAGGAGGCAAGAGCAACACTGGCTTTTCTGCTAAGCTCCAGCATGCTAGTTGCCCACTGCCTGATTGCTGTAGAGAGATTTACTGGTTCCTTCAGAACAGGATGTAGATCACAGAACAAATGCCTGAAGAACTTGCTGTGAAATTACTGTCAATGTCATGGATCATAAAATCTGCCTTCTCTTTAAACCTTTATTTTTTTATGGTAGACAACATACGCAGGGAATATATTTTGTAAAATTTGAGAAGAATAAAGGCGACTGGCTGTTCAAAATTTACTGCTAAATATTGTGACATTCTGATCAACTTAAGACTGCATGAATTCGGCAACTTCTATTGAGATTTAGATATTAAAATCTTGTGACAAGCTTTATCTTCAGCTTATGCAGAGGGACAAATTTACCTGCATCAGAAAATTAAGATTTAGATGAGACGTGAAACATTTTGATCAGCAACAATAAGGCTTATATTTATGTTAGTCTTTATATAGGCTAGTCACGATTATGACCTCATGACTGCATGCTACAATGGGTGATGAGAAGATGGGGTCCAAACAAATGGCCTAAAGGTAAAGTGTTTATTGTAATCAGGCCAGTTCTTAGCCCCCGTGGGGCCCGAGGCAAAGGGCATGTGCGTGGCCCTCACGCCACGATCACACGGTTTTAGTTGGGATCTAAAGTCACATATCAATCAAAAGCGCGGGGCCCCTTGAAGCGCGGGGCCCTAGGCAGATGCCTCGTCCGCCTGCCCCTAAGCACGGCCCTGATTGTAATGTAGGGTAAGGTCCTGGGTTTAGCACTTCCTTATGAGGATACCAATCTTTTCTCCTGCTATTCTAGTTCCCCCCCCCCACCTTCATCACTCCTTTCCTCCTTAAGGCCAAAATCATTGATAGATGGAAGCTCATTCCTATGAGATTAATATGAATCCCATCCCTGTCATCATAAAGGCTTGTTATCACAATCTAGATAAAATAACCAGATTTGATAATAAGTAGCGTAGTTAACTTGTCACCAGAAATGTGCCTTGAAGCTCGTAATTGCAATTGGTTTATACATATAACTATGTGAGGACAATTGGACATTAATAATTTTTTATTTTTGCTCTCTGAAGATGGTGCTGTGATGAAAATTGTACTCTATGTGCATGCGCTCTACTTGTTAATGGCAACAGTGTATGTGGACTTGCTGGAATAATTTGTATTAATTACTGCTTCTATTCATTTGTTGATAAGCTTGTGCCATTAGGTTGTAAATTATGCATGTAATAAAAACAATCTTTCATTTAATAGAAGTGATTGAGACCACATACTTTATATAAGGAGAACCCGGACTCAATGTATACGCTGGCGCATGAGAATTTGTGTATCATCAAAAAGAAGCCACAGCAATTAATAAAATCTGTAGTAGAAGCGTGCAAAGTCCCTTCTTCATAAAAATCTGTTATACCTCATGCAAACATGATGCATAATGATAGTATTAAAATATGTCTGTCTTCTTATTTTATAACATGAATTTTGTATTTTAAAATCCAGTTTTTGGTTCTTAATTTTTTTGTAAATGGAAAAGGTTTTTAGCTGTTTATATTCTTTTGCATCAATGGGAACTGTATATAAATGGAGCCAGTACAGTATAATAGAGATTTTGTCAGGTTGTTACATCACTGAAACTGACGAGTTTCTTCGTTTAACATTTGCTCAGTAGATGACAATAAACTGCATAACAGAGTATGTACATAACGGTTTGCATGCTTATCTGTCTTGATGTTTCTGCTGTGTGATACTAGTGCCTGCTAGTTTACAACTGTATGTATAGAGAAAAGCCACAAGTTGTTTTGGTCCTGACTGCCTCATCCTCTGAACAACTTATGGCTGTGTACTCACATTGGGTTTTCTTTCCAAGTGATTTTCTTCTTAAATGCTCCCACTCTTTACAGTTTCTAGAAAAGATATTACTACATGGATTTTCTTTTTTTTATAAAGAAAATTTCTAAAGTTTGAACTTCACTTACGCAGTCATTTTTTTTTTTTTTGTACTCCTAATTACTTGCTCCAAAAGGTATTTTGACAAATCATGTACACTTCAAATTTCCTAAAATGAAAAATTAGTTTGATGTAACTGCTGAAATTTTTTCTCAGTTTCATTAAAAGCAACTTGTGAACTATGCAAGCGAAATGTTATTAGTTTTCTTGTATTCTCGTCCAAAGTCAAGCACATGAACCACATACTTCATAATTTTGTAAGCAGCTGATAAATGTTACACATGAACTACAAAATGAACATTTCAACTGTATCAGAAAGTGAATCTATACCAAATGAACTGTGCTTCTATTGGCAGCATGTAGTTGATCGGAACATGACAGAATGCTTGTATAGCACATGAACCAAACTTTGTAGGTGTCTAGATTTTATGAGTGTATTTGTTTCCTAGAGTACATTATTAAACTGGACTGCATCATCCTTACACAGGTGGATTTTTTTTTCTTTTCGACATATATTTGGGGCTAGTGTTTGAACAGCTGTGGACAGATTTCTTGCTGCAGATATATGCAATTAGAAAATGTATTATACTAGAAAATAAATCTTGTATAACATCTTTGCTTAGGTGTGCTGTACTACGAATGTAAAATGGTGTAGGGGTACATTTCACTCTCTTGTGTGTAGAGTTACTGTTAACATTCATGCAGTAGAGGAAGACACATTCTGTGGAAAACCAGGGGAAGTAATCTGTAACTAGGGTTGAGACCACAGGTGGACAAGCAGATGCGCCAGAAGACAAAGCAATGTGTAAATTGTACCAACTTAGCTGCACTGTACAAATTTATTAAAAATGCAAAATATACAAGGATAATTCATCTTTTTAAAAAAATTTAATGTTTATTAGGCAAATCTAAGTAGTATTTAGAAAATAAACATTAAAACTCAAGTTTAGAAGTCAAAATTGGTATCTACATGTGCAAGTGAGTGCATTTTTACCTCTAAACTCAAAATGAAATTTGTAACATTTTGTTTTGTATCAAATTATTTTAATCTATCAAACTGATCTGGCTGTGAAGTCCACATTAAAAAAGACTTTGTATTACAAAAAAACTAAATGTGGATATCTTTGCCTAAAGTCTAATCTGGTGACAAATTTGCTGCCCAGGATGTAGACGACTGTGATGTAGACACCCTTGCTACTTTTAGCAGCCCAAGAAGTGCTTTGGCGACAGACGGAACAACCATGACCAAAGGAAGGCTTTGAACAACCTTGAAGCAGTTTCTTAGCACAAATCAATGAATTAGGACATCAGGAAGGGGATCAAGGCAGCTAAGGAGAACTGGACTGAGGACCAGGGCAAGACCACAGTGGAGAGAACGGCATGAAGTGATATCAAAAAAGGTGTAAAAACTACTTAAGACTCTCACAGACAGGTGAACAAGTCATCAAATAAAGCAATGGCTGCCTTCTCACTGCTTCACTATATTGATGGACTGAATAGTGTAACGGCCTGTACAACATTCAGCTGATGCTAACATCTTTCAAAGCAAACAGACTAAAACCTGCAAGCCTGCAGATCTTAGGTACTATGAAGTTGAGAGAGTGGTGTGCAGTCCCTTTAAAGGGAGGAAAGTCACCTGGCATTGACCACAGACCCATCTGAGCTGATCAGCCAGGGTGAGAAAGGAACAATAAAGGCCCTTGCTGCCCTGTACCAAAGATTTGGGAATGCTTACAATCAATACTCATACCCCTTCCAAAGAAAGTTTAACAGTAAATTGCCAAAACTACAGAATCATAAGCCTAATCAGCCACCCAAGCAAAATTATGCAGAAAGCGATCCAGAATCACATCAACACCGTTGTGGGTGAACTGCTTGGTTGGTTATAGTCCAGACGCAAGCACAGTTGAACAGATTAACTGCAACATCCTGACAGATAAACATCTACAGCACCAGTGGGATCTCTTCCATTTTATTGACTTTAGAAAGGCATTTCAAAGACTCTTGATATGAGGGCAGACATCTATATCTGGAAGGCAGCAGCAATGGCCAGACAGGATCTGACTTGGCTACACCATCACTGATGTCATCAGTCTGTGCAAGTCCCTCGTAATTTCAATCCTGCTGTATGGATTTAAAATGTGGACTTACCAATATGGAGAGAAGAACCCAGGTATACAAGAAAAGTCATGAGAAGGCTGTTCCAGATATCATATTAGTTTAGTCCTTGTAACTCCTTGAGGAGCATAGTGCTGCTCCAGATATCATATAGGAAACAAAATCAATGAGTTTGTAGGGAACACATGCTTGTAGGACACCAGGAACCTCTTTTCACAACAGTTGAACAGTACAACTAGTCAAGTTCAGGTCATGTGATCAGGCACAATGCTCTTAAAACCAACCTTGGATACCTTGGAGGGTGGTTGATGCAATGGTGGTCAGAGGAAAAACTAGCTGTTAAGCATGGAGTGGACTGTTTGTTCCATGCAGATGCTCACTATTGCTTATGACAAGTGGCAATCCTTGTCAGCCACTGCATCTGTATCATGTTATGGACAAGCGTAACCGTCAGTTACTATCTAATGATAATAAAAGCTAGGTAACTTAATACACGTCTGGCACATGCTGTTGCTAAAACAGCAAACTAAAAAAAGTAATAACATAAAATGTTTAAAAAGTGAACACTATATTCATCAGTATTAAAATCATTACATTATCATAAAGAGAATACTGTTATAAACTGTATTCTTTACGATGTGAACCGTGAACAAACCCGTGTCTCTCCTAGCTCCTATTCGCAAGTAACCTAGTACACTACTGATAAGTGCATATAGACATCGTTTCTTACTTTTCAAAATTAACAAAACGCTGAAACAGATTCTTCATCTTCATTTTCGTTGCTCTTTAATAGTTTCACGTACTATCTGATGCGAGTCGTATCTGTTAGTAGTAGTTCAGTATGATGTGGATAGAGCAGATAAGTAAAATGAGTTCCAACGCTTTCCTTTCGATATCAATTACCATTTAAACCCACCCAAGGGCAATGAACGTCTAGCGTCAAAGACTGTTGCATAACAAAACAACATTAAATCCTATAAATCTGGGAAAACCCCCAACTCGTTATGAAACTGTCCTTGACCATCATATTCACTGGCTCAGCGTGTCACGCAGCTTGTTGTGACCACGACGCATGGGCAGATAGCTGTTTCCGGAGAAGGCAAGGGAAAGAGCTACTGTTCCCCCGAAATAATCATCCGTTTGAAAATCTTTATTAGTGTTTAAATTTTTTTTTTACATAATGTAACTTTAACTTTGACATTATGGTAATAAAAAGCTAATTACGCAAACAGAACACCTGTCAACTTTTGATGAAGTTGGGACGATATACCGGAAATAGAGTTCTGCACCTGCGCACAACGCCATATTTGTTGAGATTTGGAGGAGAGGAAAATATCGCGTTCAGGTGATACAAGACCTGCATATTGCACACAATGTTTTCGTTCTATTACAGCCGATCATAAAGATATCATGGATATGAGAGATACGCACAGATCCATTAGCAAGTCAGAGGTATGTAATATGGTATTTAATGTGTTCCTTACCAAAATTAAGATGCTTTGAATGATTTCTTGACACTCGCAAGACATTTGATTTGTCCCGTGACGTGATTCTGTTTATGGTTTTGCTTTTGTTTATGTTATCAGTGATATGAACATTTTTTTGACATTCAAGTTTACTGGAGGAATACTGTTAAGCACCTTTCTGCATCGCTTGAAATAGTTTATTACTACAAGACTATTATCCGCATACCCTTGACCCTAGTTCCGTGTCTGAAATTTTGAGAACTATATATTGAATGTTACAATTGCTACGCGTAGTTTAAGTCACGCACACCCATTGTAAAAACCACTACTTACAAAATAATTTCTTAGCAGTCTCATTATAGTAGATGCATTTACAGTTCTCCATAAGCTGTTCATGTGACATCGTTAATAGTTATGTGTTAACTTTTTAAATTTCATGCCCATTGGTTCGATTAAGTACGTGAGGCTGTAAAGGCAAATTGTTTGTAACAGCAGGAAGTTGTAGGAAGTATAATGTGTATAAGACAGTATTTAGATACTCAAATGTTTTGATATGTACTATTTTGATTTTGAATCACCATTTACTTTTATAAATTGCTGGAGAGTATAAATATTTGATTTATTATCAAGCATTGTAGACAAACACATTTACAAGTATTATTTATTGTGTGTGCATTTGAGCTTTACATTGACTTAAAATCAACCTGTTTTAGTTGTTATTTAAGGGAATGCTGCTCAGTATTTCAGCAGAACTCAAGAAACAGAACAGTTATATTTATAAAATTTTAATGGTAACTTTCTTTAATATAAATGTTGTGATTCCATACATTTTAATTTTATAGTTTTGTGCCTTATTATAGCTAATTTAAATATATGTATAAACATAAGACTGTTTCACTCAGTCATACATTTTTGTAAATGCACATACATGTTCATACCAGACCAACCTCTTTTACGCTTATATGGCTATGCGAATTGCATAAAATATTAGTTAAAAGAGCACATGGCTGCTAAATTTCTTCCTATGCAAATGCATCTGGAGCTCGAACTGTCTTTTGTGTTTTCTGCATGGAGTTTTCACCGCATATTTTATTGATAATTGTTCTTCCTTCTAGTGTGTGCTGTTTACATCAGTGTGTTTATAACATGGCTCAGAAAATGCCAGAGTTGCAACTTCTTATTGAACTGAGGAACAAGTTTCCAGAGATCTCCCAGGCCACTCTTGTGAAGTATATGAAAATGGTGAGAACCTAACTGGTGATAAAAATTGTTTGGCTGGAAACTAAGTGGGCAAAGATCATTTGCAAACAGTTTTAATAATGATTTAAATAAAACCCATTACAGCTGAATAACACTGACTAAAGTTCAATTGACTATTTATAAAATGCTGTGAAAATTGTGAGCATTAATTGAGGCTTTGAATGTAGAATGTTAGTGCGATTCATTAATACAATTTAAAGCCTTTAAAAACAGTTTAAACACACAAGAGAGGTACATAGTGTGGTTAAATGTGAGAGAAGAAAAAGAGAGAATGTGTATGTGCGTGAAGACATGTGAGAGAGAGAAGTAGTGGGGAAAGAGTGGCCATATCAGTAACCAAGAGATCAAACTCACTTCCTTTGGAGGAAGAGAGAAGGGTAGGGATGAGAGATGCATGCCTGTGAATAAGTACTAGGAATGCTAGAAGACTTTATGTAGAAAATGAATATTTGAAGCTAAATACATATATAATACTAAATAGAGTTGTTTGCTTCTGTATTTCCCACATTTGCAAGCCTTTCCCAGCTTTTACGTGTTGAGCTTTTGCCTTATGTGAGCACATCTCCAGTTTCTTTAAGCACATTAAAATAGCTTTATTGAAAAATTGCAATTTTTTTTTTTATATAACGTGAAATATAAAGTGAGCTAATGAAACAGTCTTTGGTTGAAACATGATGGATTTCTCCTGCTTTGTTAGCATGGAAGTACCAGCATGCGGCTAGTGTGAGATGGTGCACATGCATGCAAGAATGGCAATGGACTAGTGAATTTTGTCTAGGAGAGTAATATTACATCTTTATCAAGAAGTCTTTTAGAATTGTGAATGTGTTAAAGTGCTGAATTTTTTTTTCAGTTTAACAATGACTCGGAGAAGTGTATTCAAGCTTTAGAGCAGGAGAGTCAGAGATCTCTGTATGGATCCTCACAGCTGACAGACCAAAATAGCCATCCAGCTAGCTATGACTATGGTGGAAATCTTAGTACGTACATGGATGGCATTTCTTCAAACAATAACAACAGTTTTAGTAGTTCAGTGACAGGTACAGTAGGTGCCCCACCACCACCAAGGTACCAAGAACTGCCTGTACGTCATGAAACTAAACATGTGAGTACTGTGCAAAGAACCTTTGGGCCTGCACCTTCTGTGCCTCCCAGAACAGAGAGCACTTTTACAAACCCTACTGCTCCTGGATGGCAAGGCCGGACTGAGCATCAGCCTTTGCTGCTCATTCATCCTGCAAACCAGGCAGGGATGCCACCTCAAAGTAATGCAGACTTTTCGCAGTTCTTAGAGTCCAGTTCACGCTCTCGAGATATTCCTAACATTGGCTGTGTAGGACCTAGTTCTTTCAGTGTAGGAAGTCCAACAGAGTCTAGACGCCCTGTGAAAGTAATAAATGTGCAGGGCAAAGCCACATTTTCAGGTGGGACAGTCACAACTGGTCCTAACATATCCCCTAATATGACGTCCTCCCACATCATGGTTGTAAGAGGGGATGGGGGAGGCATGTGTTCACATCCTGTTTCAGGTTCCACCGCCAGTCCAGCTACCACTAGCTTTATAGGGTCACCTTACATTTCACCTTCTTCAGAGCCAGAGCGGCCGACAATTCACTCCTCCAGCATTTACATAGACTCAAACCCACGGCAGTCAGGAGTACAGGAGTCCAGAAGCAACCTTCCAGCTGCTAGCATGCCAGTTCATCACCAGTCTGCTGGTCAGCTGCAGATGGCAGATCAAGGCCACTCCTCTTTGTCTGTGGGAAGAACATTTCCTCCTCTCAATATTTCCCATGGCTTACATAATAACCCTTTATCTACACCTCAGGACAGAGGAAATGTAGTTTCGTACCTTGGAATCTATGGAGGTAGCCCTGGTGTGGCTGGAAATCGATTTTGTAGTGATGCTGCAGCTGCAAGTGCACCACAGAATGTCTACTCTGTTTCTTTGGTGACCCACAACATGAACCAGATCAGTATCTCTCCAAATCATTTAGGACAGGGGACTGTGGGTCCAAGCAGTCATACTCCTCCTTCACCGTTGGTGATCAGCTCGGCTACCCCTCCTTTTGGTGGCATGCCAACTCCTAGAATGCCACGCTCACCTAGCTTGCAGCATCAGCGCAGCACGGGAAGCTCCACCAGCCGATCCAACAGCGTGGAGAGTGAACATGGCAGCATCCACCACCTGCCTGACTACGAGTTCCAGACATCTCAAGCACCAATGCCTTCACTTTCGCATCATCCTCGCAGTGTGGTTGGAATGGGGGTGATGATGCCAGTGCTTTCACCTGCCTCTAGCCAGAGTAGTCTCAGCTCCGAGTCCTCAGCCAGAGACCGTGATCACAACAGCATACCCCGACAGCGGTCCGGGAGCATGCAGGAGGAAGCAGCATACTCTCAAGGTGTGTATAAACACTGCAACTTTCACTTTTAGGAAAACTAAAACAAATGGTAATGGGATATAAATGTGTGTCTCAGCAAAACTGACATTGAAGATTGGATTTAAACTCTGCATGGGCCAGCCTTGTAAAGCAACACACTATTCCATGTTGATCTGTTAAGCACTTGTGAGACACAACCAGGTCAGGTGGCTGCAAGTAACAGGGAGAGTCTCATCTGAGAGAAATCCTTTTCAAAACTGGGCAAGGGGATGTTAGCTTGTTTCTCAAGAATGGAGGGATGCAGAGGGGTTGGGGAAGTATTTACTTAAATTTTAGGAAACTGTGTATTTCTCAGGCTAAATATATAGAAGGAGAAGGATTAAAAGCATGCCTTTACTTTGTTTTATATGCATTTTCATGTAAGGGATGTTAGTAACCTGTTTTCCTTTTTCTTCAGTTATCTAAAACTCTACACTTCCAGCACACTTTTGCTAATCTGAATGAAAGTATAACAATTTTTGAGGCAGGATAATTTTATGTTTGTTTTGGCATCCAGTCCATTTATTTTTAACATTATTGAAGTTTGGTTAATATTTTAATCTTTGTTCACTCTTATTACATTTTATTTTAAATTGCATGGGAATTTACTTGCTGTATTGCAGCACTGCTTGTTCACCAGCACCAGAGAATGGAGAAACTGAAAGAGGAAACAGAAGAAAAGCGAATAATACTGCAGAGTCTTCGGAATGAGGTGTCCAAAATGGAGAAGTCAAAGATTGAAAAAAGTAGCGCTCGTACCACATTTCCTACGGTAAAAAGCTTTTGGTTGGTTTAGAGGCAAGCAGTGTTTGCTTGGACAATATATCTCAGCATGTCCCAACTGTATCCATATTTTTAATGATAAGTTTTGAACTGACTTTCAGACAGTCCACAACATGATAGTACATGTTCATTCTTGGCTAAATACTTGATCATTTGGTTTTCTGATTTTAGTATTATTGGTGTTAGTGTTTGCCTTATCCTGAACGTTGAACTGTCTTGGTCATAGAAAACACATTCATTCTATTAAAAGTCTAGTGAGCTTCAATTTATTTTAACTAATAACTAGGTAAAGCTCAGTGCAGAATACTATTTCCACCCCCTCAATCTGGGTGAATATACCCCTCTGCCATTCTTGAGATATATGCCTGCATATATCACCATGTTTAGAATTGGGCTCAAACTATGATATATACCCACTTGCTATGCCTAACATATGTTTCCAGCTTTCTCATTGGCTTAATAATATAAATGTATCAATTTAAAAAAAAAGGATATTTACAAATAGGAGAAAAGAGAGTGAAATCAAGCATACTCACTGCACAAGAAAACTTTGTGCTTGATTATGAAAATTATTATGATTCCCATTTTTTTCCCCAGGCTGATGACATTGCAGGGTTGTGTGAGAGTAACAGGCGACTGCAAACAGACATTCAAATGTATTTAAATGAAATCGACATGTACAAGAATGGACAGGGTGAGCTTGCTTTTTTTTTTTTTTTCA